>NW_027364372.1:0-246290 GCF_046119375.1 Phyllobates terribilis
GGCATCTCACTCTCTTTGAATCTTCTTTATCATGCTAAGAGGAGCAGGAAAAAGCAAAAAATTTCAGAATTGCACCTTGCAATGCGGAGAAATTACTGTTTGTGCATTTACAATATTCATTGATTTTTGCCATTGAAAAACATCATGTTATTCATATACCAGAAATGTTTGAAGCTACTGACTGAATGAAAGGAGCTGGCATCTCACTCTCTTTGAATCTTCTTTATCATGCTAAGAGGAGCAGGAAAAAGCAAAAAAATTTCAGAATTGCACCTTGCAATGCGAAGAAATTACTGTTTGTGCATTTACAATATTCATTGATTTTTGCCATTGAAAAACGTCCAGAAATGATTGAAGCTACTGACTGAATGAAAGGAGCTGGCATCTCACTCTCTTTGAATCTTCTTTATCATGCTAAGAGGAGCAGGAAAATGCAAGAAATTTCAGAATTGCACCTTGCAATGCGGAGAAATTACTGTTTGTGCATTTACAATATTCATTGATTTTTGCCATTGAAAAACATCCAGAAATGATTGAAGCTACTGACTGAATGAAAGGAGCTGGCATCTCACTCTCTTTGAATCTTCTTTATCATGCTAAGAGGAGCAGGAAAAAGCCAAAAATTTCAGAATTGCACCTTGCAATGCGGAGAAATTACTGTTTGTGCATTTACAATATTCATTGATTTTTGCCATTGAAAAACATCATGTTATTCATATACCAGAAATGATTGAAGCTACTGACTGAATGAAAGGAGCTGGCATCTCACTCTCTTTGAATCTTCTTTATCATGCAAAGAGGAGCAGGAAAAAGCAAAAAATTTCAGAATTGCACCTTGCAATGCGGAGAAATTACTGTTTGTGCATTTACAATATTCATTGATTTTTGCCATTGAAAAACGTCCAGAAATGATTGAAGCTACTGACTGAATGAAAGGAGCTGGCATCTCACTCTCTTTGAATCTTCTTTATCATGCTAAGAGGAGCAGGAAAAAGCAAAAAATTTCAGAATTGCACCTTGCAATGCGGAGAAATTACTGTTTGTGCATTTACAATATTCATTGATTTTTGCCATTGAAAAACGTCCAGAAATGATTGAAGCAACTGACTGAATGAAAGGAGCTGGCATCTCACTCTCTTTGAATCTTCTTTATCATGCTAAGAGGAGCAGGAAAAAGCAAAAAATTTCAGAATTGCACCTTGCAATGCGGAGAAATTACTGTTTGTGCATTTACAATATTCATTGATTTTTGCCATTGAAAAACGTCCAGAAATAATTGAAGCTACTGACTGAATGAAAGGAGCTGGCATCTCACTCTCTTTGAATCTTCTTTATCATGCTAAGAGGAGCAGGAAAAAGCAAAAAATTTCAGAATTGCAACTTGCAATGCGGAGAAATTACTGTTTGTGCATTTACAATATTCATTGATTTTTGCCATTGAAAAACATCATGTTATTCATATACCAGAAATGATTGAAGCTACTGACTGAATGAAAGGAGCTGGCATCTCACTCTCTTTGAATCTTCTTTATCATGCTAAGAGGAGCAGGAAAAAGCAAAAAATTTCAGAATTGCACCTTGCAATGCGGAGAAATTACTGTTTGTGCATTTACAATATTCATTGATTTTTGCCATTGAAAAACGTCCAGAAATGATTGAAGCTACTGACTGAATGAAAAGAGCTGGCATCTCACTCTCTTTGAATCTTCTTTATCATGCTAAGAGGAGCAGGAAAAAGCAAAAAATTTCAGAATTGCACCTTGCAATGCGGAGAAATTACTGTTTGTGCTTTTACAATATTCATTGATTTTTGCCATTGAAAAACATCATGTTATTCATATACCAGAAATGTTTGAAGCTACTGACTGAATGAAAGGAGCTGGCATCTCACTCTCTTTGAATCTTCTTTATCATGCTAAGAGGAGCAGGAAAAAGCAAAAAATTTCAGAATTGCACCTTGCAATGCGGAGAAATTACTGTTTGTGCATTTACAATATTCATTGATTTTTGCCATTGAAAAATGTCCAGAAATGATTGAAGCTGCTGACTGAATGAAAGGAGCTGGCATCTCACTCTCTTTGAATCTTCTTTATCATGCTAAGAGGAGCAGGAAAAAGCAAAAAATTTCAGAATTGCACCTTGCAATGCGGAGAAATTACTGTTTGTGCATTTACAATATTCATTGATTTTTGCTATTGAAAAACATCATGTTATTCATATACCAGAAATGATTGAAGCTACTGACTGAATGAAACGAGCTGGCATCTCACTCTCTTTGAATCTTCTTTATCATGCTAAGAGGAGCAGGAAAAAGCAAAAAATTTCAGAATTGCACCTTGCAATGCGGAGAAATTACTGTTTGTGCATTTACAATATTCATTGATTTTTGCCATTGAAAAACGTCCAGAAATGATTGAAGCTACTGACTGAATGAAAGGAGCTGGCATCTCACTCTCTTTGAATCTTCTTTATCATGCTAAGAGGAGCAGGAAAAAGCAAAAAATTTCAGAATTGCACCTTGCAATGCGGAGAAATTACTGTTTGTGCATTTACAATATTCATTGATTTTTGCCATTGAAAAACGTCCAGAAATGATTGAAGCTACTGACTGAATGAAAGGAGCTGGCATCTCACTCTCTTTGAATCTTCTTTATCATGCTAAGAGGAGCAGGAAAAAGCAAAAAATTTCAGAATTGCACCTTGCAATGCGGAGAAATTACTGTTTGTGCATTTACAATATTCATTGATTTTTGCCTTTGAAAAACATCATGTTATTCATATACCAGAAATGTTTGAAGCTACTGACTGAATGAAAGGAGCTGGCATCTCACTCTCTTTGAATCTTCTTTATCATGCTAAGAGGAGCAGGAAAAAGCAAAAAATTTCAGAATTGCACCTTGCAATGCGGAGAAATTACTGTTTGTGCATTTACAATATTCATTGATTTTTGCCATTGAAAAACGTCCAGAAATGATTGAAGCTACTGACTGAATGAAAGGAGCTGGCATCTCACTCTCTTTGAATCTTCTTTATCATGCTAAGAGGAGCAGGAAAAAGCAAAAAATTTCAGAATTGCACCTTGCAATGCGGAGAAATTACTGTTTGTGCATTTACAATATTCATTGATTTTTGCCTTTGAAAAACATCATGTTATTCATATACCAGAAATGTTTGAAGCTACTGACTGAATGAAAGGAGCTGGCATCTCACTCTCTTTGAATCTTCTTTATCATGCTAAGAGGAGCAGGAAAAAGCAAAAAATTTCAGAATTGCACCTTGCAATGCGGAGAAATTACTGTTTGTGCATTTACAATATTCATTGATTTTTGCCATTGAAAAACGTCCAGAAATGATTGAAGCTACTGACTGAATGAAAGGAGCTGGCATCTCACTCTCTTTGAATCTTCTTTATCATGCTAAGAGGAGCAGGAAAAAGCAAAAAATTTCAGAATTGCACCTTGCAATGCGGAGAAATTACTGTTTGTGCATTTACAATATTCATTGATTTTTGCCATTGAAAAACATCATGTTATTCATATACCAGAAATGATTGAAGCTACTGACTGAATGAAAGGAGCTGGCATCTCGCTCTCTTTGAATCTTCTTTATCATGCTAAGAGGAGCAGGAAAAAGCAAAAAATTTCAGAATTGCACCTTGCAATGCGGAGAAATTACTGTTTGTGCATTTACAATATTCATTGATTTTTGCCATTGAAAAACGTCCAGAAATGATTGAAGCTACTGACTGAATGAAAGGAGCTGGCATCTCACTCTCTTTGAATCTTCTTTATCATGCTAAGAGGAGCAGGAAAATGCAAAAAATTTCAGAATTGCACCTTGCAATGTGGAGAAATTACTGTTTGTGCATTTACAATATTCATTGATTTTTGCCATTGAAAAACATCATGTTATTCATATACCAGAAATGATTGAAGCTACTGACTGAATGAAAGGAGCTGGCATCTCACTCTCTTTGAATCTTCTTTATCATGCTAAGAGGAGCAGGAAAAAGCAAAAAATTTCAGAATTGCACCTTGCAATGCGGAGAAATTACTGTTTGTGCATTTACAATATTCATTGATTTTTGCCATTGAAAAACGTCCAGAAATGATTGAAGCTACTGACTGAATGAAAGGAGCTGGCATCTCACTCTCTTTGAATCTTCTTTATCATGCTAAGAGGAGCAGGAAAAAGCAAAAAATTTCAGAATTGCACCTTGCAATGCGGAGAAATTACTGTTTGTGCTTTTACAATATTCATTGATTTTTGCCATTGAAAAACATCATGTTATTCATATACCAGAAATGTTTGAAGCTACTGACTGAATGAAAGGAGCTGGCATCTCACTCTCTTTGAATCTTCTTTATCATGCTAAGAGGAGCAGGAAAAAGCAAAAAATTTCAGAATTGCAACTTGCAATGCGGAGAAATTACTGTTTGTGCATTTACAATATTCATTGATTTTTGCCATTGAAAAACGTCCAGAAATGATTGAAGCTACTGACTGAATGAAAGGAGCTGGCATCTCACTCTCTTTGAATCTTCTTTATCATGCTAAGAGGAGCAGGAAAAAGCAAAAAATTTCAGAATTGCACCTTGCAATGCGGAGAAATTACTGTTTGTGCATTTACAATATTCATTGATTTTTGCCATTGAAAAACGTCCAGAAATGATTGAAGCTACTGACTGAATGAAAGGAGCTGGCATCTCACTCTCTTTGAATCTTCTTTATCATGCTAAGAGGAGCAGGAAAAAGCAAAAAATTTCAGAATTGCAACTTGCAATGCGGAGAAATTACTGTTTGTGCATTTACAATATTCATTGATTTTTGCCATTGAAAAACATCATGTTATTCATATACCAGAAATGATTGAAGCTACTGACTGAATGAAAGGAGCTGGCATCTCACTCTCTTTGAATCTTCTTTATCATGCTAAGAGGAGCAGGAAAAAGCAAAAAATTTCAGAATTGCACCTTGCAATGCGGAGAAATTACTGTTTGTGCATTTACAATATTCATTGATTTTTGCCATTGAAAAACGTCCAGAAATGATTGAAGCTACTGACTGAATGAAAGGAGCTGGCATCTCACTCTCTTTGAATCTTCTTTATCATGCTAAGAGGAGCAGGAAAAAGCAAAAAATTTCAGAATTGCACCTTGCAATGCGGAGAAATTACTGTTTGTGCTTTTACAATATTCATTGATTTTTGCCATTGAAAAACATCATGTTATTCATATACCAGAAATGTTTGAAGCTACTGACTGAATGAAAGGAGCTGGCATCTCACTCTCTTTGAATCTTCTTTATCATGCTAAGAGGAGCAGGAAAAAGCAAAAAATTTCAGAATTGCACCTTGCAATGCGGAGAAATTACTGTTTGTGCATTTACAATATTCATTGATTTTTGCCATTGAAAAACGTCCAGAAATGATTGAAGCTACTGACTGAATGAAAGGAGCTGGCATCTCACTCTCTTTGAATCTTCTTTATCATGCTAAGAGGAGCAGGAAAAAGCAAAAAATTTCAGAATTGCACCTTGCAATGCGGAGAAATTACTGTTTGTGCATTTACAATATTCATTGATTTTTGCCATTGAAAAACGTCCAGAAATGATTGAAGCTACTGACTGAATGAAAGGAGCTGGCATCTCACTCTCTTTGAATCTTCTTTATCATGCTAAGAGGAGCAGGAAAAAGCAAAAAATTTCAGAATTGCACCTTGCAATGCGGAGAAATTACTGTTTGTGCATTTACAATATTCATTGATTTTTGCCATTGAAAAACATCATGTTATTCATATACCAGAAATGATTGAAGCTACTGACTGAATGAAAGGAGCTGGCATCTTACTCTCTTTGAATCTTCTTTGTCATGCTAAGAGGAGCAGGAAAAAGCAAAAAATTTCAGAATTGCACCTTGCAATGCGGAGAAATTACTGTTTGAGCATTTACAATATTCATTGATTTTTGCCATTGAAAAACGTCCAGAAATGATTGAAGCTACTGACTGAATGAAAGGAGCTGGCATCTCACTCTCTTTGAATCTTCTTTATCATGCTAAGAGGAGCAGGAAAAAGCAAAAAATTTCAGAATTGCACCTTGCAATGCGGAGAAATTACTGTTTGTGCATTTACAATATTCATTGATTTTTGCCATTGAAAAACGTCCAGAAATGATTGAAGCTACTGAATGAATGAAAGGAGCTGGCATCTCACTCTCTTTGAATCTTCTTTATCATGCTAAGAGGAGCAGGAAAAAGCAAAAAATTTCAGAATTGCACCTTGCAATGCGGAGAAATTACTGTTTGTGCATTTACAATATTCATTGATTTTTGCCATTGAAAAACATCATGTTATTCATATACCAGAAATGTTTGTAGCTACTGACTGAATGAAAGGAGCTGGCATCTCACTCTCTTTGAATCTTCTTTATCATGCTAAGAGGAGCAGGAAAAAGCAAAAAATTTCAGAATTTCACCTTGCAATGCGGAGAAATTACTGTTTGTGCATTTACAATATTCATTGATTTTTGCCATTGAAAAACGTCCAGAAATGATTGAAGCTACTGACTGAATGAAAGGAGCTGGCATCTCACTCTCTTTGAATCTTCTTTATCATGCTAAGAGGAGCAGGAAAAAGCAAAAAATTTCAGAATTGCACCTTGCAATGCGGAGAAATTACTGTTTGTGCATTTACAATATTCATTGATTTTTGCCATTGAAAAACGTCCAGAAATGATTGAAGCTACTGACTGAATGAAAGGAGCTGGCATCTCACTCTCTTTGAATCTTCTTTATCATGCTAAGAGGAGCAGGAAAAAGCAAAAAATTTCAGAATTGCACCTTGCAATGCGGAGAAATTACTCTTTGTGCATTTACAATATTCATTGATTTTTGCCATTGAAAAACATCATGTTATTCATATACCAGAAATGTTTGAAGCTACTGACTGAATGAAAGGAGCTGGCATCTCACTCTCTTTGAATCTTCTTTATCATGCTAAGAGGAGCAGGAAAAAGCAAAAAATTTCAGAATTGCACCTTGCAATGCGGAGAAATTACTGTTTGTGCATTTACAATATTCATTGATTTTTGCCATTGAAAAACATCATGTTATTCATATACCAGAAATGTTTGAAGCTACTGACTGAATGAAAGGAGCTGGCATCTCACTCTCTTTGAATCTTCTTTATCATGCTAAGAGGAGCAGGAAAAAGCAAAAAATTTCAGAATTGCACCTTGCAATGCGGAGAAATTACTGTTTGTGCATTTACAATATTCATTGATTTTTGCCATTGAAAAACGTCCAGAAATGATTGAAGCTACTGACTGAATGAAAGGAGCTGGCATCTCACTCTCTTTGAATCTTCTTTATCATGCTAAGAGGAGCAGGAAAAAGCAAAAAATTTCAGAATTGCACCTTGCAATGCGGAGAAATTACTGTTTGTGCATTTACAATATTCATTGATTTTTGCCATTGAAAAACATCATGTTATTCATATACCAGAAATGATTGAAGCTACTGACTGAATGAAAGGAGCTGGCATCTCGCTCTCTTTGAATCTTCTTTATCATGCTAAGAGGAGCAGGAAAAAGCAAAAAATTTCAGAATTGCACCTTGCAATGCGGAGAAATTACTGTTTGTGCATTTACAATATTCATTGTTTTTTGCCATTGAAAAACGTCCAGAAATGATTGAAGCTACTGACTGAATGAAAGGAGCTGTCATCTCACTCTCTTTGAATCTTCTTTATCATGCTAAGAGGAGCAGGAAAAAGCAAAAAATTTCAGAATTGCACCTTGCAATGTGGAGAAATTACTGTTTGTGCATTTACAATATTCATTGATTTTTGCCATTGAAAAACATCATGTTATTCATATACCAGAAATGATTGAAGCTACTGACTGAATGAAAGGAGCTGGCATCTCACTCTCTTTGAATCTTCTTTATCATGCTAAGAGGAGCAGGAAAAAGCAAAAAATTTCAGAATTGCACCTTGCAATGCGGAGAAATTACTGTTTGTGCATTTACAATATTCATTGATTTTTGCCATTGAAAAACGTCCAGAAATGATTGAAGCTACTGACTGAATGAAAGGAGCTGGCATCTCACTCTCTTTGAATCTTCTTTATCATGCTAAGAGGAGCAGGAAAAAGCAAAAAATTTCAGAATTGCACCTTGCAATGCGGAGAAATTACTGTTTGTGCATTTACAATATTCATTGATTTTTGCCATTGAAAAACATCATGTTATTCATATACCAGAAATGATTGAAGCTACTGACTGAATGAAAGGAGCTGGCATCTTACTCTCTTTGAATCTTCTTTGTCATGCTAAGAGGAGCAGGAAAAAGCAAAAAATTTCAGAATTGCACCTTGCAATGCGGAGAAATTACTGTTTGTGCATTTACAATATTCATTGATTTTTGCCATTGAAAAACGTCCAGAAATGATTGAAGCTACTGACTGAATGAAAGGAGCTGGCATCTCACTCTCTTTGAATCTTCTTTATCATGCTAAGAGGAGCAGGAAAAAGCAAAAAATTTCAGAATTGCACCTTGCAATGCGGAGAAATTACTGTTTGTGCATTTACAATATTCATTGATTTTTGCCATTGAAAAACGTCCAGAAATGATTGAAGCTACTGACTGAATGAAAGGAGCTGGCATCTCACTCTCTTTGAATCTTGTTTATCATGCTAAGAGGAGCAGGAAAAAGCAAAAAATTTCAGAATTGCACCTTGCAATGCGGAGAAATTACTGTTTGTGCATTTACAATATTCATTGATTTTTGCCATTGAAAAACATCATGTTATTCATATACCAGAAATGTTTGTAGCTACTGACTGAATGAAAGGAGCTGGCATCTCACTCTCTTTGAATCTTCTTTATCATGCTAAGAGGAGCAGGAAAAAGCAAAAAATTTCAGAATTGCACCTTGCAATGCGGAGAAATTACTGTTTGTGCATTTACAATATTCATTGATTTTTGCCATTGAAAAACGTCCAGAAATGATTGAAGCTACTGACTGAATGAAAGGAGCTGGCATCTCACTCTCTTTGAATCTTCTTTATCATGCTAAGAGGAGCAGGAAAAAGCAAAAAATTTCAGAATTGCACCTTGCAATGTGGAGAAATTACTGTTTGTGCATTTACAATATTCATTGATTTTTGCCATTGAAAAACATCATGTTATTCATATACCAGAAATGATTGAAGCTACTGACTGAATGAAAGGAGCTGGCATCTCACTCTCTTTGAATCTTCTTTATCATGCTAAGAGGAGCAGGAAAAAGCAAAAAATTTCAGAATTGCACCTTGCAATGCGGAGAAATTACTGTTTGTGCATTTACAATATTCATTGATTTTTGCCATTGAAAAACGTCCAGAAATGATTGAAGCTACTGACTGAATGAAAGGAGCTGGCATCTCACTCTCTTTGAATCTTCTTTATCATGCTAAGAGGAGCAGGAAAAAGCAAAAAATTTCAGAATTGCACCTTGCAATGCGGAGAAATTACTGTTTGTGCTTTTACAATATTCATTGATTTTTGCCATTGAAAAACATCATGTTATTCATATACCAGAAATGTTTGAAGCTACTGACTGAATGAAAGGAGCTGGCATCTCACTCTCTTTGAATCTTCTTTATCATGCTAAGAGGAGCAGGAAAAAGCAAAAAATTTCAGAATTGCACCTTGCAATGCGGAGAAATTACTGTTTGTGCATTTACAATATTCATTGATTTTTGCCATTGAAAAACGTCCAGAAATGATTGAAGCTACTGACTGAATGAAAGGAGCTGGCATCTCACTCTCTTTGAATCTTCTTTATCATGCTAAGAGGAGCAGGAAAAAGCAAAAAATTTCAGAATTGCACCTTGCAATGCGGAGAAATTACTGTTTGTGCATTTACAATATTCATTGATTTTTGCCATTGAAAAACGTCCAGAAATGATTGAAGCTACTGACTGAATGAAAGGAGCTGGCATCTCACTCTCTTTGAATCTTCTTTATCATGCTAAGAGGAGCAGGAAAAAGCAAAAAATTTCAGAATTGCACCTTGCAATGCGGAGAAATTACTGTTTGTGCATTTACAATATTCATTGATTTTTGCCATTGAAAAACATCATGTTATTCATATACCAGAAATGATTGAAGCTACTGACTGAATGAAAGGAGCTGGCATCTTACTCTCTTTGAATCTTCTTTGTCATGCTAAGAGGAGCAGGAAAAAGCAAAAAATTTCAGAATTGCACCTTGCAATGCGGAGAAATTACTGTTTGTGCATTTACAATATTCATTGATTTTTGCCATTGAAAAACGTCCAGAAATGATTGAAGCTACTGACTGAATGAAAGGAGCTGGCATCTCACTCTCTTTGAATCTTCTTTATCATGCTAAGAGGAGCAGGAAAAAGCAAAAAATTTCAGAATTGCACCTTGCAATGCGGAGAAATTACTGTTTGTGCATTTACAATATTCATTGATTTTTGCCATTGAAAAACGTCCAGAAATGATTGAAGCTACTGACTGAATGAAAGGAGCTGGCATCTCACTCTCTTTGAATCTTCTTTATCATGCTAAGAGGAGCAGGAAAAAGCAAAAAATTTCAGAATTGCACCTTGCAATGCGGAGAAATTACTGTTTGTGCATTTACAATATTCATTGATTTTTGCCATTGAAAAACATCATGTTATTCATATACCAGAAATGTTTGTAGCTACTGACTGAATGAAAGGAGCTGGCATCTCACTCTCTTTGAATCTTCTTTATCATGCTAAGAGGAGCAGGAAAAAGCAAAAAATTTCAGAATTGCACCTTGCAATGCAGAGAAATTACTGTTTGTGCATTTACAATATTCATTGATTTTTGCCATTGAAAAACGTCCAGAAATGATTGAAGCTACTGACTGAATGAAAGGAGCTGGCATCTCACTCTCTTTGAATCTTCTTTATCATGCTAAGAGGAGCAGGAAAAAGCAAAAAATTTCAGAATTGCACCTTGCAATGCGGAGAAATTACTGTTTGTGCATTTACAATATTCATTGATTTTTGCCATTGAAAAACGTCCAGAAATGATTGAAGCTACTGACTGAATGAAAGGAGCTGGCATCTCACTCTCTTTGAATCTTCTTTATCATGCTAAGAGGAGCAGGAAAAAGCAAAAAATTTCAGAATTGCACCTTGCAATGCGGAGAAATTACTCTTTGTGCATTTACAATATTCATTGATTTTTGCCATTGAAAAACATCATGTTATTCATATACCAGAAATGTTTGAAGCTACTGACTGAATGAAAGGAGCTGGCATCTCACTCTCTTTGAATCTTCTTTATCATGCTAAGAGGAGCAGGAAAAAGCAAAAAATTTCAGAATTGCACCTTGCAATGCGGAGAAATTACTGTTTGTGCATTTACAATATTCATTGATTTTTGCCATTGAAAAACATCATGTTATTCATATACCAGAAATGTTTGAAGCTACTGACTGAATGAAAGGAGCTGGCATCTCACTCTCTTTGAATCTTCTTTATCATGCTAAGAGGAGCAGGAAAAAGCAAAAAATTTCAGAATTGCACCTTGCAATGTGGAGAAATTACTGTTTGTGCATTTACAATATTCATTGATTTTTACCATTGAAAAACGTCCAGAAATGATTGAAGCTACTGACTGAATGAAAGTAGCTGGCATCTCACTCTCTTTGAATCTTCTTTATCATGCTAAGAGGAGCAGGAAAAAGCAAAAAATTTCAGACTTGCACCTTGCAATGCGGAGAAATTACTGTTTGTGCATTTACAATATTCATTGATTTTTGCCATTGAAAAACGTCCAGAAATGATTGAAGCTACTGACTGAATGAAAGGAGCTGGCATCTCACTCTCTTTGAATCTTCTTTATCATGCTAAGAGGAGCAGGAAAAAGCAAAAAATTTCAGAATTGCACCTTGCAATGCGGAGAAATTACTGTTTGTGCATTTACAATATTCATTGATTTTTGCCATTGAAAAACGTCCAGAAATGATTGAAGCTACTGACTGAATGAAAGGAGCTGGCATCTCACTCTCTTTGAATCTTCTTTATCATGCTAAGAGGAGCAGGAAAAATCAAAAAATTTCAGAATTGCACCTTGCAATGCGGAGAAATTACTGTTTGTGCATTTACAATATTCAATGATTTTTGCCATTGAAAAACATGTTATTCATATACCAGAAATGTTTGAAGCTACTGACTGAATGAAAGGAGCTGGCACCTCACTCTCTTTGAATCTTCTTTATCATGCTAAGAGGAGCGGGAAAAAGCAAAAAATTTCAGAATTGCACCTTGCAATGCGGAGAAATTACTGTTTGTGCATTTACAATATTCATTGATTTTTGCCATTGAAAAACATCCAGAAATGATTGAAGGTACTGACTGAATGAAAGGAGCTGGCATCTCACTCTCTTTGAATCTTCTTTATCATGCTAAGAGGAGCAGGAAAAAGCAAAAAATTTCAGAATTGCACTTTGCAATGCGGAGAAATTACTGTTTGTGCATTTACAATATTCATTGATTTTTGCCATTGAAAAACGTCCAGAAATGATTGAAGCTACTGACTGAATGAAAGGAGCTGGCATCTCACTCTCTTTGAATCTTCTTTATCATGCTAAGAGGAGCAGGAAAAAGCCAAAAATTTCAGAATTGCACCTTGCAATGCGGAGAAATTACAGTTTGTGCATTTACAATATTCATTGATTTTTGCCATTGAAAAACATCCAGAAATGATTGAAGCTACTGACTGAATGAAAGGAGCTGGCATCTCACTCTCTTTGAATATTCTTTATCATGCTAAGAGGAGCAGGAAAAAGCAAAAAATTTCAGAATTGCACCTTGCAATGCGGAGAAATTACTGTTTGTGCATTTACAATATTCATTGATTTTTGCCATTGAAAAACATCATGTTATTCATATACCAGAAATGTTTGAAGCTACTGACTGAATGAAAGGAGCTGGCATCTCACTCTCTTTGAATCTTCTTTATCATGCTAAGAGGAGCAGGAAAAAGCAAAAAATTTCAGAATTGCACCTTGCAATGCGGAGAAATTACTGTTTGTGCATTTACAATATTCATTGATTTTTGCCATTGAAAAACATCATGTTATTCATATACCAGAAATGTTTGAAGCTACTGACTGAATGAAAGGAGCTGGCATCTCACTCTCTGAATCTTCTTTATCATGCTAAGAGGAGCAGGAAAAAGCAAAAAATTTCAGAATTGCACCTTGCAATGTGGAGAAATTACTGTTTGTGCATTTACAATATTCATTGATTTTTACCATTGAAAAACGTCCAGAAATGATTGAAGCTACTGACTGAATGAAAGTAGCTGGCATCTCACTCTCTTTGAATCTTCTTTACCATGCTAAGAGGAGCAGGAAAAAGCAAAAAATTTCAGAATTGCACCTTGCAATGCAGAGAAATTACTGTTTGTGCATTTACAATATTCATTGATTTTTGCCATTGAAAAACATCATGTTATTCATATACCAGAAATGTTTGAAGCTACTGACTGAATGAAAGGAGCTGGCATCTCACTCTCTTTGAATCTTCTTTATCATGCTAAGAGGAGCAGGAAAAAGCAAAAAATTTCAGAATTGCACCTTGCAATGTGGAGAAATTACTGTTTGTGCATTTACAATATTCATTGATTTTTACCATTGAAAAACGTCCAGAAATGATTGAAGCTACTGACTGAATGAAAGTAGCTGGCATCTCACTCTCTTTGAATCTTCTTTATCATGCTAAGAGGAGCAGGAAAAAGCAAAAAATTTCAGAATTGCACCTTGCAATGCGGAGAAATTACTGTTTGTGCATTTACAATATTCATTGATTTTTGCCATTGAAAAACATCATGTTATTCATATACCAGAAATGATTGAAGCTACTGACTGAATGAAAGGAGCTGGCATCTCACTCTCTTTGAATCTTCTTTATCATGCTAAGAGGAGCAGGAAAAAGCAAAAAATTTCAGAATTGCACCTTGCAATGCGGAGAAATTACTGTTTGTGCATTTACAATATTCATTGATTTTTGCCATTGAAAAACGTCCAGAAATGATTGAAGCTACTGACTGAATGAAAGGAACTGGCATCTCACTCTCTTTGAATCTTCTTTATCATGCTAAGAGGAGCAGGAAAAAGCAAAAAATTTCAGAATTGCACCTTGCAATGCGGAGAAATTACTGTTTGTGCATTTACAAAATTCATTGATTTTTGCCATTGAAAAACATCATGTTATTCATATACCAGAAATGTTTGAAGCTACTGACTGAATGAAAGGAGCTGACATCTCACTCTCTTTGAATCTTCTTTATCATGCTAAGAGGAGCAGGAAAAAGCAAAAAATTTCAGAATTGCACCTTGCAATGCGGAGAAATTACTGTTTGTGCATTTACAATATTCATTGATTTTTGCCATTGAAAAACGTCCAGAAATGATTGAAGCTACTGACTGAATGAAAGGAGCTGGCATCTCACTCTCTTTGAATCTTCTTTATCATGCTAAGAGGAGCAGGAAAAAGCAAAAAATTTCAGAATTGCACCTTGCAATGCGGAGAAATTACTGTTTGTGCATTTACAATATTCATTGATTTTTGCCATTGAAAAACGTCCAGAAATGATTGAAGCTACTGACTGAATGAAAGGAGCTGGCATCTCACTCTCTTTGAATCTTTATCATGCTAAGAGGAGCAGGAAAAAGCAAAAAATTTCAGAATTGCACCTTGCAATGCGGAGAAATTACTGTTTGTGCATTTACAATATTCATTGATTTTTGCCATTGAAAAACATCATGTTATTCATATACCAGAAATGATTGAAGCTACTGACTGAATGAAAGGAGCTGGCATCTCACTCTCTTTGAATCTTCTTTATCATGCTAAGAGGAGCAGGAAAAAGCAAAAAATTTCAGAATTGCACCTTGCAATGCGGAGAAATTACTGTTTGTGCATTTACAATATTCATTGATTTTTGCCATTGAAAAACGTCCAGAAATGATTGAAGCTACTGACTGAATGAAAGGAACTGGCATCTCACTCTCTTTGAATCTTCATCATGCTAAGAGGAGCAGGAAAAAGCAAAAAATTTCAGAATTGCACCTTGCAATGCGGAGAAATTACTGTTTGTGCATTTACAAAATTCATTGATTTTTGCCATTGAAAAACATCATGTTATTCATATACCAGAAATGTTTGAAGCTACTGACTGAATGAAAGGAGCTGACATCTCACTCTCTTTGAATCTTCTTTATCATGCTAAGAGGAGCAGGAAAAAGCAAAAAATTTCAGAATTGCACCTTGCAATGCGGAGAAATTACTGTTTGTGCATTTACAATATTCATTGATTTTTGCCATTGAAAAACGTCCAGAAATGATTGAAGCTACTGACTGAATGAAAGGAGCTGGCATCTCACTCTCTTTGAATCTTCTTTATCATGCTAAGAGGAGCAGGAAAAAGCAAAAAATTTCAGAATTGCACCTTGCAATGCGGAGAAATTACTGTTTGTGCATTTACAATATTCATTGATTTTTGCCATTGAAAAACATCATGTTATTCATATACCAGAAATGATTGAAGCTACTGACTGAATGAAAGGAGCTGGCATCTCACTCTCTTTGAATCTTCTTTATCATGCTAAGAGGAGCAGGAAAAAGCAAAAAATTTCAGAATTGCACCTTGCAATGTGGAGAAATTACTGTTTGTGCATTTACAATATTCATTGATTTTTACCATTGAAAAACGTCCAGAAATGATTGAAGCTACTGACTGAATGAAAGTAGCTGGCATCTCACTCTCTTTGAATCTTCTTTATCATGCTAAGAGGAGCAGGAAAAAGCAAAAAATTTCAGACTTGCACCTTGCAATGCGGAGAAATTACTGTTTGTGCATTTACAATATTCATTGATTTTTGCCATTGAAAAACATCGTTATTCATATACCAGAAATGTTTGAAGCTACTGACTGAATGAAAGGAGCTGGCATCTCACTCTCTTTGAATCTTCTTTATCATGCTAAGAGGAGCAGGAAAAAGCAAAAAATTTCAGAATTGCACCTTGCAATGCGGAGAAATTACTGTTTGTGCATTTACAATATTCATTGATTTTTGCCATTGAAAAACGTCCAGAAATGATTGAAGCTACTGACTGAATGAAAGGAGCTGGCATCTCACTCTCTTTGAATCTTGTTTATCATGCTAAGAGGAGCAGGAAAAAGCAAAAAATTTCAGAATTGCACCTTGCAATGCGGAGAAATTACTGTTTGTGCATTTACAATATTCATTGATTTTTGCCATTGAAAAACGTCCAGAAATGATTGAAGCTACTGACTGAATGAAAGGAGCTGGCATCTCACTCTCTTTGAATCTTCTTTATCATGCTAAGAGGAGCAGGAAAAAGCAAAAAAATTCAGAATTGCACCTTGCAATGCGGAGAAATTACTGTTTGTGCATTTACAATATTCATTGATTTTTGCCATTGAAAAACTTTATGTTATTCATATACCAGAAATGATTGAAGCTACTGACTGAATGAAAGGAGCTGGCATCTCACTCTCTTTGAATCTTCTTTATCATGCTAAGAGGAGCAGGAAAAAGCAAAAAATTTCAGAATTGCACCTTGCAATGCGGAGAAATTACTGTTTGTGCATTTACAATATTCATTGATTTTTGCCATTGAAAAACGTCCAGAAATGATTGAAGCTACTGACTGAATGAAAGGAGCTGGCATCTCACTCTCTTTGAATCTTCTTTATCATGCTAAGAGGAGCAGGAAAAAGCAAAAAATTTCAGAATTGCACCTTGCAATGCGGAGAAATTACTGTTTGTGCATTTACAATATTCATTGATTTTTGCCATTGAAAAACATCATGTTATTCATATACCAGAAATGATTGAAGCTACTGACTGAATGAAAGGAGCTGGCATCTCACTCTCTTTGAATCTTCTTTATCATGCTAAGAGGAGCAGGAAAAAGCAAAAAATTTCAGAATTGCACCTTGCAATGCGGAGAAATTACTGTTTGTGCATTTACAATATTCATTGATTTTTGCCATTGAAAAACGTCCAGAAATGATTGAAGCTACTGACTGAATGAAAGGAACTGGCATCTCACTCTCTTTGAATCTTCTTTATCATGCTAAGAGGAGCAGGAAAAAGCAAAAAATTTCAGAATTGCACCTTGCAATGCGGAGAAATTACTGTTTGTGCATTTACAAAATTCATTGATTTTTGCCATTGAAAAACATCATGTTATTCATATACCAGAAATGTTTGAAGCTACTGACTGAATGAAAGGAGCTGACATCTCACTCTCTTTGAATCTTCTTTATCATGCTAAGAGGAGCAGGAAAAAGCAAAAAATTTCAGAATTGCACCTTGCAATGCGGAGAAATTACTGTTTGTGCATTTACAATATTCATTGATTTTTGCCATTGAAAAACGTCCAGAAATGATTGAAGCTACTGACTGAATGAAAGGAGCTGGCATCTCACTCTCTTTGAATCTTCTTTATCATGCTAAGAGGAGCAGGAAAAAGCAAAAAATTTCAGAATTGCACCTTGCAATGCGGAGAAATTACTGTTTGTGCATTTACAATATTCATTGATTTTTGCCATTGAAAAACATCATGTTATTCATATACCAGAAATGATTGAAGCTACTGACTGAATGAAAGGAGCTGGCATCTCACTCTCTTTGAATCTTCTTTATCATGCTAAGAGGAGCAGGAAAAAGCAAAAAATTTCAGAATTGCACCTTGCAATGTGGAGAAATTACTGTTTGTGCATTTACAATATTCATTGATTTTTACCATTGAAAAACGTCCAGAAATGATTGAAGCTACTGACTGAATGAAAGTAGCTGGCATCTCACTCTCTTTGAATCTTCTTTATCATGCTAAGAGGAGCAGGAAAAAGCAAAAAATTTCAGACTTGCACCTTGCAATGCGGAGAAATTACTGTTTGTGCATTTACAATATTCATTGATTTTTGCCATTGAAAAACATCATGTTATTCATATACCAGAAATGTTTGAAGCTACTGACTGAATGAAAGGAGCTGGCATCTCACTCTCTTTGAATCTTCTTTATCATGCTAAGAGGAGCAGGAAAAAGCAAAAAATTTCAGAATTGCACCTTGCAATGCGGAGAAATTACTGTTTGTGCATTTACAATATTCATTGATTTTTGCCATTGAAAAACGTCCAGAAATGATTGAAGCTACTGACTGAATGAAAGGAGCTGGCATCTCACTCTCTTTGAATCTTGTTTATCATGCTAAGAGGAGCAGGAAAAAGCAAAAAATTTCAGAATTGCACCTTGCAATGCGGAGAAATTACTGTTTGTGCATTTACAATATTCATTGATTTTTGCCATTGAAAAACGTCCAGAAATGATTGAAGCTACTGACTGAATGAAAGGAACTGGCATCTCACTCTCTTTGAATCTTCTTTATCATGCTAAGAGGAGCAGGAAAAAGCAAAAAATTTCAGAATTGCACCTTGCAATGCGGAGAAATTACTGTTTGTGCATTTACAAAATTCATTGATTTTTGCCATTGAAAAACATCATGTTATTCATATACCAGAAATGTTTGAAGCTACTGACTGAATGAAAGGAGCTGACATCTCACTCTCTTTGAATCTTCTTTATCATGCTAAGAGGAGCAGGAAAAAGCAAAAAATTTCAGAATTGCACCTTGCAATGCGGAGAAATTACTGTTTGTGCATTTACAATATTCATTGATTTTTGCCATTGAAAAACGTCCAGAAATGATTGAAGCTACTGACTGAATGAAAGGAGCTGGCATCTCACTCTCTTTGAATCTTCTTTATCATGCTAAGAGGAGCAGGAAAAAGCAAAAAATTTCAGAATTGCACCTTGCAATGCGGAGAAATTACTGTTTGTGCATTTACAATATTCATTGATTTTTGCCATTGAAAAACATCATGTTATTCATATACCAGAAATGTTTGAAGCTACTGACTGAATGAAAGGAGCTGGCATCTCACTCTCTTTGAATCTTCTTTATCATGCTAAGAGGAGCAGGAAAAAGCAAAAAATTTCAGAATTGCACCTTGCAATGCGGAGAAATTACTGTTTGTGCATTTACAATATTCATTGATTTTTGCCATTGAAAAACGTCCAGAAATGATTGAAGCTACTGACTGAATGAAAGGAGCTGGCATCTCACTCTCTTTGAATCTTCTTTATCATGCTAAGAGGAGCAGGAAAAAGCAAAAAATTTCAGAATTGCACCTTGCAATGCGGAGAAATTACTGTTTGTGCATTTACAATATTCATTGATTTTTGCCATTGAAAAACGTCCAGAAATGATTGAAGCTACTGACTGAATGAAAGGAGCTGGCATCTCACTCTCTTTGAATCTTCTTTATCATGCTAAGAGGAGCAGGAAAAAGCAAAAAATTTCAGAATTGCAACTTGCAATGCGGAGAAATTACTGTTTGTGCATTTACAATATTCATTGATTTTTGCCATTGAAAAACATCATGTTATTCATATACCAGAAATGATTGAAGCTACTGACTGAATGAAAGGAGCTGGCATCTCACTCTCTTTGAATCTTCTTTATCATGCTAAGAGGAGCAGGAAAAAGCAAAAAATTTCAGAATTGCACCTTGCAATGCGGAGAAATTACTGTTTGTGCATTTACAATATTCATTGATTTTTGCCATTGAAAAACGTCCAGAAATGATTGAAGCTACTGACTGAATGAAAGGAGCTGGCATCTCACTCTCTTTGAATCTTCTTTATCATGCTAAGA
The DNA here is from genome assembly GCF_046119375.1 of Phyllobates terribilis. Lineage (NCBI taxonomy): Eukaryota > Metazoa > Chordata > Amphibia > Anura > Dendrobatidae > Phyllobates > Phyllobates terribilis. The sequence continues at coordinate 19,799 of NW_027364372.1, forward strand.
GGAGCAGGAAAAAGCAAAAAATTTCAGAATTGCACCTTGCAATGCGGAGAAATTACTGTTTGTGCTTTTACAATATTCATTGATTTTTGCCATTGAAAAACATCATATTATTCATATACCAGAAATGTTTGAAGCTACTGACTGAATGAAAGGAGCTGGCATCTCACTCTCTTTGAATCTTCTTTATCATGCTAAGAGGAGCAGGAAAAAGCAAAAAATTTCAGAATTGCACCTTGCAATGCGGAGAAATTACTGTTTGTGCATTTACAATATTCATTGATTTTTGCCATTGAAAAACGTCCAGAAATGATTGAAGCTACTGACTGAATGAAAGGAGCTGGCATCTCACTCTCTTTGAATCTTCTTTATCATGCTAAGAGGAGCAGGAAAAAGCAAAAAATTTCAGAATTGCACCTTGCAATGCGGAGAAATTACTGTTTGTGCATTTACAATATTCATTGATTTTTGCCATTGAAAAACGTCCAGAAATGATTGAAGCTACTGACTGAATGAAAGGAGCTGGCATCTCACTCTCTTTGAATCTTCTTTATCATGCTAAGAGGAGCAGGAAAAAGCAAAAAATTTCAGAATTGCACCTTGCAATGCGGAGAAATTACTGTTTGTGCATTTACAATATTCATTGATTTTTGCCATTGAAAAACATCATGTTATTCATATACCAGAAATGATTGAAGCTACTGACTGAATGAAAGGAGCTGGCATCTTACTCTCTTTGAATCTTCTTTGTCATGCTAAGAGGAGCAGGAAAAAGCAAAAAATTTCAGAATTGCACCTTGCAATGCGGAGAAATTACTGTTTGTGCATTTACAATATTCATTGATTTTTGCCATTGAAAAACGTCCAGAAATGATTGAAGCTACTGACTGAATGAAAGGAGCTGGCATCTCACTCTCTTTGAATCTTCTTTATCATGCTAAGAGGAGCAGGAAAAAGCAAAAAATTTCAGAATTGCACCTTGCAATGCGGAGAAATTACTGTTTGTGCATTTACAATATTCATTGATTTTTGCCATTGAAAAACGTCCAGAAATGATTGAAGCTACTGACTGAATGAAAGGAGCTGGCATCTCACTCTCTTTGAATCTTCTTTATCATGCTAAGAGGAGCAGGAAAAAGCAAAAAATTTCAGAATTGCACCTTGCAATGCGGAGAAATTACTCTTTGTGCATTTACAATATTCATTGATTTTTGCCATTGAAAAACATCATGTTATTCATATACCAGAAATGTTTGAAGCTACTGACTGAATGAAAGGAGCTGGCATCTCACTCTCTTTGAATCTTCTTTATCATGCTAAGAGGAGCAGGAAAAAGCAAAAAATTTCAGAATTGCACCTTGCAATGCGGAGAAATTACTGTTTGTGCATTTACAATATTCATTGATTTTTGCCATTGAAAAACGTCCAGAAATGATTGAAGCTACTGACTGAATGAAAGGAGCTGGCATCTCACTCTCTTTGAATCTTCTTTATCATGCTAAGAGGAGCAGGAAAAAGCAAAAAATTTCAGAATTGCACCTTGCAATGCGGAGAAATTACTGTTTGTGCATTTACAATATTCATTGATTTTTGCCATTGAAAAACATCATGTTATTCATATACCAGAAATGTTTGTAGCTACTGACTGAATGAAAGGAGCTGGCATCTCACTCTCTTTGAATCTTCTTTATCATGCTAAGAGGAGCAGGAAAAAGCAAAAAATTTCAGAATTGCACCTTGCAATGCGGAGAAATTACTGTTTGTGCATTTACAATATTCATTGATTTTTGCCATTGAAAAACGTCCAGAAATGATTGAAGCTACTGACTGAATGAAAGGAGCTGGCATCTCACTCTCTTTGAATCTTCTTTATCATGCTAAGAGGAGCAGGAAAAAGCAAAAAATTTCAGAATTGCACCTTGCAATGCGGAGAAATTACTGTTTGTGCATTTACAATATTCATTGATTTTTGCCATTGAAAAACGTCCAGAAATGATTGAAGCTACTGACTGAATGAAAGGAGCTGGCATCTCACTCTCTTTGAATCTTCTTTATCATGCTAAGAGGAGCAGGAAAAAACAAAAAATTTCAGAATTGCACCTTGCAATGCGGAGAAATTACTCTTTGTGCATTTACAATATTCATTGATTTTTGCCATTGAAAAACATCATGTTATTCATATACCAGAAATGTTTGAAGCTACTGACTGAATGAAAGGAGCTGGCATCTCACTCTCTTTGAATCTTCTTTATCATGCTAAGAGGAGCAGGAAAAAGCAAAAAATTTCAGAATTGCACCTTGCAATGCGGAGAAATTACTGTTTGTGCATTTACAATATTCATTGATTTTTGCCATTGAAAAACATCATGTTATTCATATACCAGAAATGTTTGAAGCTACTGACTGAATGAAAGGAGCTGGCATCTCACTCTCTTTGAATCTTCTTTATCATGCTAAGAGGAGCAGGAAAAAGCAAAAAATTTCAGAATTGCACCTTGCAATGTGGAGAAATTACTGTTTGTGCATTTACAATATTCATTGATTTTTACCATTGAAAAACGTCCAGAAATGATTGAAGCTACTGACTGAATGAAAGTAGCTGGCATCTCACTCTCTTTGAATCTTCTTTATCATGCTAAGAGGAGCAGGAAAAAGCAAAAAATTTCAGACTTGCACCTTGCAATGCGGAGAAATTACTGTTTGTGCATTTACAATATTCATTGATTTTTGCCATTGAAAAACATCATGTTATTCATATACCAGAAATGTTTGAAGCTACTGACTGAATGAAAGGAGCTGGCATCTCACTCTCTTTGAATCTTCTTTATCATGCTAAGAGGAGCAGGAAAAAGCAAAAAATTTCAGAATTGCACCTTGCAATGCGGAGAAATTACTGTTTGTGCATTTACAATATTCATTGATTTTTGCCATTGAAAAACGTCCAGAAATGATTGAAGCTACTGACTGAATGAAAGGAGCTGGCATCTCACTCTCTTTGAATCTTCTTTATCATGCTAAGAGGAGCAGGAAAAAGCAAAAAATTTCAGAATTGCACCTTGCAATGCGGAGAAATTACTGTTTGTGCATTTACAATATTCATTGATTTTTGCCATTGAAAAACGTCCAGAAATGATTGAAGCTACTGACTGAATGAAAGGAGCTGGCATCTCACTCTCTTTGAATCTTCTTTATCATGCTAAGAGGAGCAGGAAAAATCAAAAAATTTCAGAATTGCACCTTGCAATGCGGAGAAATTACTGTTTGTGCATTTACAATATTCAATGATTTTTGCCATTGAAAAACATGTTATTCATATACCAGAAATGTTTGAAGCTACTGACTGAATGAAAGGAGCTGGCACCTCACTCTCTTTGAATCTTCTTTATCATGCTAAGAGGAGCGGGAAAAAGCAAAAAATTTCAGAATTGCACCTTGCAATGCGGAGAAATTACTGTTTGTGCATTTACAATATTCATTGATTTTTGCCATTGAAAAACATCCAGAAATGATTGAAGGTACTGACTGAATGAAAGGAGCTGGCATCTCACTCTCTGAATCTTCTTTATCATGCTAAGAGGAGCAGGAAAAAGCAAAAAATTTCAGAATTGCACCTTGCAATGCGGAGAAATTACTGTTTGTGCATTTACAATATTCATTGATTTTTGCCATTGAAAAACGTCCAGAAATGATTGAAGCTACTGACTGAATGAAAGGAGCTGGCATCTCACTCTCTTTGAATCTTCTTTATCATGCTAAGAGGAGCAGGAAAAAGCCAAAAATTTCAGAATTGCACCTTGCAATGCGGAGAAATTACAGTTTGTGCATTTACAATATTCATTGATTTTTGCCATTGAAAAACATCCAGAAATGATTGAAGCTACTGACTGAATGAAAGGAGCTGGCATCTCACTCTCTTTGAATATTCTTTATCATGCTAAGAGGAGCAGGAAAAAGCAAAAAATTTCAGAATTGCACCTTGCAATGCGGAGAAATTACTGTTTGTGCATTTACAATATTCATTGATTTTTGCCATTGAAAAACATCATGTTATTCATATACCAGAAATGTTTGAAGCTACTGACTGAATGAAAGGAGCTGGCATCTCACTCTCTTTGAATCTTCTTTATCATGCTAAGAGGAGCAGGAAAAAGCAAAAAATTTCAGAATTGCACCTTGCAATGCGGAGAAATTACTGTTTGTGCATTTACAATATTCATTGATTTTTGCCATTGAAAAACATCATGTTATTCATATACCAGAAATGTTTGAAGCTACTGACTGAATGAAAGGAGCTGGCATCTCACTCTCTGAATCTTCTTTATCATGCTAAGAGGAGCAGGAAAAAGCAAAAAATTTCAGAATTGCACCTTGCAATGTGGAGAAATTACTGTTTGTGCATTTACAATATTCATTGATTTTTACCATTGAAAAACGTCCAGAAATGATTGAAGCTACTGACTGAATGAAAGTAGCTGGCATCTCACTCTCTTTGAATCTTCTTTATCATGCTAAGAGGAGCAGGAAAAAGCAAAAAATTTCAGAATTGCACCTTGCAATGCAGAGAAATTACTGTTTGTGCATTTACAATATTCATTGATTTTTGCCATTGAAAAACATCATGTTATTCATATACCAGAAATGTTTGAAGCTACTGACTGAATGAAAGGAGCTGGCATCTCACTCTCTTTGAATCTTCTTTATCATGCTAAGAGGAGCAGGAAAAAGCAAAAAATTTCAGAATTGCACCTTGCAATGTGGAGAAATTACTGTTTGTGCATTTACAATATTCATTGATTTTTACCATTGAAAAACGTCCAGAAATGATTGAAGCTACTGACTGAATGAAAGTAGCTGGCATCTCACTCTCTTTGAATCTTCTTTATCATGCTAAGAGGAGCAGGAAAAAGCAAAAAATTTCAGAATTGCACCTTGCAATGCGGAGAAATTACTGTTTGTGCATTTACAATATTCATTGATTTTTGCCATTGAAAAACATCATGTTATTCATATACCAGAAATGATTGAAGCTACTGACTGAATGAAAGGAGCTGGCATCTCACTCTCTTTGAATCTTCTTTATCATGCTAAGAGGAGCAGGAAAAAGCAAAAAATTTCAGAATTGCACCTTGCAATGCGGAGAAATTACTGTTTGTGCATTTACAATATTCATTGATTTTTGCCATTGAAAAACGTCCAGAAATGATTGAAGCTACTGACTGAATGAAAGGAACTGGCATCTCACTCTCTTTGAATCTTCTTAATCATGCTGAGGAGCAGGAAAAAGCAAAAAATTTCAGAATTGCACCTTGCAATGCGGAGAAATTACTGTTTGTGCATTTACAAAATTCATTGATTTTTGCCATTGAAAAACATCATGTTATTCATATACCAGAAATGTTTGAAGCTACTGACTGAATGAAAGGAGCTGACATCTCACTCTCTTTGAATCTTCTTTATCATGCTAAGAGGAGCAGGAAAAAGCAAAAAATTTCAGAATTGCACCTTGCAATGCGGAGAAATTACTGTTTGTGCATTTACAATATTCATTGATTTTTGCCATTGAAAAACGTCCAGAAATGATTGAAGCTACTGACTGAATGAAAGGAGCTGGCATCTCACTCTCTTTGAATCTTCTTTATCATGCTAAGAGGAGCAGGAAAAAGCAAAAAATTTCAGAATTGCACCTTGCAATGCGGAGAAATTACTGTTTGTGCATTTACAATATTCATTGATTTTTGCCATTGAAAAACGTCCAGAAATGATTGAAGCTACTGACTGAATGAAAGGAGCTGGCATCTCACTCTCTTTGAATCTTCTTTATCATGCTAAGAGGAGCAGGAAAAAGCAAAAAATTTCAGAATTGCACCTTGCAATGCGGAGAAATTACTGTTTGTGCATTTACAATATTCATTGATTTTTGCCATTGAAAAACATCATGTTATTCATATACCAGAAATGATTGAAGCTACTGACTGAATGAAAGGAGCTGGCATCTCACTCTCTTTGAATCTTCTTTATCATGCTAAGAGGAGCAGGAAAAAGCAAAAAATTTCAGAATTGCACCTTGCAATGCGGAGAAATTACTGTTTGTGCATTTACAATATTCATTGATTTTTGCCATTGAAAAACGTCCAGAAATGATTGAAGCTACTGACTGAATGAAAGGAACTGGCATCTCACTCTCTTTGAATCTTCTTTATCATGCTAAGAGGAGCAGGAAAAAGCAAAAAATTTCAGAATTGCACCTTGCAATGCGGAGAAATTACTGTTTGTGCATTTACAAAATTCATTGATTTTTGCCATTGAAAAACATCATGTTATTCATATACCAGAAATGTTTGAAGCTACTGACTGAATGAAAGGAGCTGACATCTCACTCTCTTTGAATCTTCTTTATCATGCTAAGAGGAGCAGGAAAAAGCAAAAAATTTCAGAATTGCACCTTGCAATGCGGAGAAATTACTGTTTGTGCATTTACAATATTCATTGATTTTTGCCATTGAAAAACGTCCAGAAATGATTGAAGCTACTGACTGAATGAAAGGAGCTGGCATCTCACTCTCTTTGAATCTTCTTTATCATGCTAAGAGGAGCAGGAAAAAGCAAAAAATTTCAGAATTGCACCTTGCAATGCGGAGAAAGTACTGTTTGTGCATTTACAATATTCATTGTTTTTTGCCATTGAAAAACATCATGTTATTCATATACCAGAAATGATTGAAGCTACTGACTGAATGAAAGGAGCTGGCATCTCACTCTCTTTGAATCTTCTTTATCATGCTAAGAGGAGCAGGAAAAAGCAAAAAATTTCAGAATTGCACCTTGCAATGTGGAGAAATTACTGTTTGTGCATTTACAATATTCATTGATTTTTACCATTGAAAAACGTCCAGAAATGATTGAAGCTACTGACTGAATGAAAGTAGCTGGCATCTCACTCTCTTTGAATCTTCTTTATCATGCTAAGAGGAGCAGGATAAAGCAAAAAATTTCAGACTTGCACCTTGCAATGCGGAGAAATTACTGTTTGTGCATTTACAATATTCATTGATTTTTGCCATTGAAAAACATCATGTTATTCATATACCAGAAATGTTTGAAGCTACTGACTGAATGAAAGGAGCTGGCATCTCACTCTCTTTGAATCTTCTTTATCATGCTAAGAGGAGCAGGAAAAAGCAAAAAATTTCAGAATTGCACCTTGCAATGCGGAGAAATTACTGTTTGTGCATTTACAATATTCATTGATTTTTGCCATTGAAAAACGTCCAGAAATGATTGAAGCTACTGACTGAATGAAAGGAGCTGGCATCTCACTCTCTTTGAATCTTGTTTATCATGCTAAGAGGAGCAGGAAAAAGCAAAAAATTTCAGAATTGCACCTTGCAATGCGGAGAAATTACTGTTTGTGCATTTACAATATTCATTGATTTTTGCCATTGAAAAACGTCCAGAAATGATTGAAGCTACTGACTGAATGAAAGGAGCTGGCATCTCACTCTCTTTGAATCTTCTTTATCATGCTAAGAGGAGCAGGAAAAAGCAAAAAATTTCAGAATTGCACCTTGCAATGCGGAGAAATTACTGTTTGTGCATTTACAATATTCATTGATTTTTGCCATTGAAAAACATCATGTTATTCATATACCAGAAATGTTTGAAGCTACTGACTGAATGAAAGGAGCTGGCATCTCACTCTCTTTGAATCTTCTTTATCATGCTAAGAGGAGCAGGAAAAAGCAAAAAATTTCAGAATTGCACCTTGCAATGCGGAGAAATTACTGTTTGTGCATTTACAATATTCATTGATTTTTGCCATTGAAAAACATCATGTTATTCATATACCAGAAATGTTTGAAGCTACTGACTGAATGAAAGGAGCTGGCATCTCACTCTCTGAATCTTCTTTATCATGCTAAGAGGAGCAGGAAAAAGCAAAAAATTTCAGAATTGCACCTTGCAATGTGGAGAAATTACTGATTGTGCATTTACAATATTCATTGATTTTTACCATTGAAAAACGTCCAGAAATGATTGAAGCTACTGACTGAATGAAAGTAGCTGGCATCTCACTCTCTTTGAATCTTCTTTATCATGCTAAGAGGAGCAGGAAAAAGCAAAAAATTTCAGAATTGCACCTTGCAATGCAGAGAAATTACTGTTTGTGCATTTACAATATTCATTGATTTTTGCCATTGAAAAACATCATGTTATTCATATACCAGAAATGTTTGAAGCTACTGACTGAATGAAAGGAGCTGGCATCTCACTCTCTTTGAATCTTCTTTATCATGCTAAGAGGAGCAGGAAAAAGCAAAAAATTTCAGAATTGCACCTTGCAATGTGGAGAAATTACTGTTTGTGCATTTACAATATTCATTGATTTTTACCATTGAAAAACGTCCAGAAATGATTGAAGCTACTGACTGAATGAAAGTAGCTGGCATCTCACTCTCTTTGAATCTTCTTTATCATGCTAAGAGGAGCAGGAAAAAGCAAAAAATTTCAGAATTGCACCTTGCAATGCGGAGAAATTACTGTTTGTGCATTTACAATATTCATTGATTTTTGCCATTGAAAAACATCGTTATTCATATACCAGAAATGATTGAAGCTACTGACTGAATGAAAGGAGCTGGCATCTCACTCTCTTTGAATCTTCTTTATCATGCTAAGAGGAGCAGGAAAAAGCAAAAAATTTCAGAATTGCACCTTGCAATGCGGAGAAATTACTGTTTGTGCATTTACAATATTCATTGATTTTTGCCATTGAAAAACGTCCAGAAATGATTGAAGCTACTGACTGAATGAAAGGAACTGGCATCTCACTCTCTTTGAATCTTCTTTATCATGCTGAGGAGCAGGAAAAAGCAAAAAATTTCAGAATTGCACCTTGCAATGCGGAGAAATTACTGTTTGTGCATTTACAAAATTCATTGATTTTTGCCATTGAAAAACATCATGTTATTCATATACCAGAAATGTTTGAAGCTACTGACTGAATGAAAGGAGCTGACATCTCACTCTCTTTGAATCTTCTTTATCATGCTAAGAGGAGCAGGAAAAAGCAAAAAATTTCAGAATTGCACCTTGCAATGCGGAGAAATTACTGTTTGTGCATTTACAATATTCATTGATTTTTGCCATTGAAAAACGTCCAGAAATGATTGAAGCTACTGACTGAATGAAAGGAGCTGGCATCTCACTCTCTTTGAATCTTCTTTATCATGCTAAGAGGAGCAGGAAAAAGCAAAAAATTTCAGAATTGCACCTTGCAATGCGGAGAAATTACTGTTTGTGCATTTACAATATTCATTGATTTTTGCCATTGAAAAACGTCCAGAAATGATTGAAGCTACTGACTGAATGAAAGGAGCTGGCATCTCACTCTCTTTGAATCTTCTTTATCATGCTAAGAGGAGCAGGAAAAAGCAAAAAATTTCAGAATTGCACCTTGCAATGCGGAGAAATTACTGTTTGTGCATTTACAATATTCATTGATTTTTGCCATTGAAAAACATCATGTTATTCATATACCAGAAATGATTGAAGCTACTGACTGAATGAAAGGAGCTGGCATCTCACTCTCTTTGAATCTTCTTTATCATGCTAAGAGGAGCAGGAAAAAGCAAAAAATTTCAGAATTGCACCTTGCAATGCGGAGAAATTACTGTTTGTGCATTTACAATATTCATTGATTTTTGCCATTGAAAAACGTCCAGAAATGATTGAAGCTACTGACTGAATGAAAGGAACTGGCATCTCACTCTCTTTGAATCTTCTTTATCATGCTAAGAGGAGCAGGAAAAAGCAAAAAATTTCAGAATTGCACCTTGCAATGCGGAGAAATTACTGTTTGTGCATTTACAAAATTCATTGATTTTTGCCATTGAAAAACATCATGTTATTCATATACCAGAAATGTTTGAAGCTACTGACTGAATGAAAGGAGCTGACATCTCACTCTCTTTGAATCTTCTTTATCATGCTAAGAGGAGCAGGAAAAAGCAAAAAATTTCAGAATTGCACCTTGCAATGCGGAGAAATTACTGGAAATTACTGTTTGTGCATTTACAATATTCATTGATTTTTGCCATTGAAAAACGTCCAGAAATGATTGAAGCTACTGACTGAATGAAAGGAGCTGGCATCTCACTCTCTTTGAATCTTCTTTATCATGCTAAGAGGAGCAGGAAAAAGCAAAAAATTTCAGAATTGCACCTTGCAATGCGGAGAAATTACTGTTTGTGCATTTACAATATTCATTGATTTTTGCCATTGAAAAACATCATGTTATTCATATACCAGAAATGATTGAAGCTACTGACTGAATGAAAGGAGCTGGCATCTCACTCTCTTTGAATCTTCTTTATCATGCTAAGAGGAGCAGGAAAAAGCAAAAAATTTCAGAACTGCACCTTGCAATGTGGAGAAATTACTGTTTGTGCATTTACAATATTCATTGATTTTTACCATTGAAAAACGTCCAGAAATGATTGAAGCTACTGACTGAATGAAAGTAGCTGGCATCTCACTCTCTTTGAATCTTCTTTATCATGCTAAGAGGAGCAGGAAAAAGCAAAAAATTTCAGACTTGCACCTTGCAATGCGGAGAAATTACTGTTTGTGCATTTACAATATTCATTGATTTTTGCCATTGAAAAACATCATGTTATTCATATACCAGAAATGTTTGAAGCTACTGACTGAATGAAAGGAGCTGGCATCTCACTCTCTTTGAATCTTCTTTATCATGCTAAGAGGAGCAGGAAAAAGCAAAAAATTTCAGAATTGCACCTTGCAATGCGGAGAAATTACTGTTTGTGCATTTACAATATTCATTGATTTTTGCCATTGAAAAACGTCCAGAAATGATTGAAGCTACTGACTGAATGAAAGGAGCTGGCATCTCACTCTCTTTGAATCTTGTTTATCATGCTAAGAGGAGCAGGAAAAAGCAAAAAATTTCAGAATTGCACCTTGCAATGCGGAGAAATTACTGTTTGTGCATTTACAATATTCATTGATTTTTGCCATTGAAAAACGTCCAGAAATGATTGAAGCTACTGACTGAATGAAAGGAGCTGGCATCTCACTCTCTTTGAATCTTCTTTATCATGCTAAGAGGAGCAGGAAAAAGCAAAAAAATTCAGAATTGCACCTTGCAATGCGGAGAAATTACTGTTTGTGCATTTACAATATTCATTGATTTTTGCCATTGAAAAACATCATGTTATTCATATACCAGAAATGATTGAAGCTACTGACTGAATGAAAGGAGCTGGCATCTCACTCTCTTTGAATCTTCTTTATCATGCTAAGAGGAGCAGGAAAAAGCAAAAAATTTCAGAATTGCACCTTGCAATGCGGAGAAATTACTGTTTGTGCATTTACAATATTCATTGATTTTTGCCATTGAAAAACGTCCAGAAATGATTGAAGCTACTGACTGAATGAAAGGAGCTGGCATCTCACTCTCTTTGAATCTTCTTTATCATGCTAAGAGGAGCAGGAAAAAGCAAAAAATTTCAGAATTGCACCTTGCAATGCGGAGAAATTACTGTTTGTGCATTTACAATATTCATTGATTTTTGCCATTGAAAAACATCATGTTATTCATATACCAGAAATGATTGAAGCTACTGACTGAATGAAAGGAGCTGGCATCTCACTCTCTTTGAATCTTCTTTATCATGCTAAGAGGAGCAGGAAAAAGCAAAAAATTTCAGAATTGCACCTTGCAATGCGGAGAAATTACTGTTTGTGCATTTACAATATTCATTGATTTTTGCCATTGAAAAACGTCCAGAAATGATTGAAGCTACTGACTGAATGAAAGGAACTGGCATCTCACTCTCTTTGAATCTTCTTTATCATGCTAAGAGGAGCAGGAAAAAGCAAAAAATTTCAGAATTGCACCTTGCAATGCGGAGAAATTACTGTTTGTGCATTTACAAAATTCATTGATTTTTGCCATTGAAAAACATCATGTTATTCATATACCAGAAATGTTTGAAGCTACTGACTGAATGAAAGGAGCTGACATCTCACTCTCTTTGAATCTTCTTTATCATGCTAAGAGGAGCAGGAAAAAGCAAAAAATTTCAGAATTGCACCTTGCAATGCGGAGAAATTACTGTTTGTGCATTTACAATATTCATTGATTTTTGCCATTGAAAAACGTCCAGAAATGATTGAAGCTACTGACTGAATGAAAGGAGCTGGCATCTCACTCTCTTTGAATCTTCTTTATCATGCTAAGAGGAGCAGGAAAAAGCAAAAAATTTCAGAATTGCACCTTGCAATGCGGAGAAATTACTGTTTGTGCATTTACAATATTCATTGATTTTTGCCATTGAAAAACATCATGTTATTCATATACCAGAAATGATTGAAGCTACTGACTGAATGAAAGGAGCTGGCATCTCACTCTCTTTGAATCTTCTTTATCATGCTAAGAGGAGCAGGAAAAAGCAAAAAATTTCAGACTTGCACCTTGCAATGCGGAGAAATTACTGTTTGTGCATTTACAATATTCATTGATTTTTGCCATTGAAAAACATCATGTTATTCATATACCAGAAATGTTTGAAGCTACTGACTGAATGAAAGGAGCTGGCATCTCACTCTCTTTGAATCTTCTTTATCATGCTAAGAGGAGCAGGAAAAAGCAAAAAATTTCAGAATTGCACCTTGCAATGCGGAGAAATTACTGTTTGTGCATTTACAATATTAATTGATTTTTGCCATTGAAAAACGTCCAGAAATGATTGAAGCTACTGACTGAATGAAAGGAGCTGGCATCTCACTCTCTTTGAATCTTGTTTATCATGCTAAGAGGAGCAGGAAAAAGCAAAAAATTTCAGAATTGCACCTTGCAATGCGGAGAAATTACTGTTTGTGCATTTACAATATTCATTGATTTTTGCCATTGAAAAACGTCCAGAAATGATTGAAGCTACTGACTGAATGAAAGGAGCTGGCATCTCACTCTCTTTGAATCTTCTTTATCATGCTAAGAGGAGCAGGAAAAAGCAAAAAAATTCAGAATTGCACCTTGCAATGCGGAGAAATTACTGTTTGTGCATTTACAATATTCATTGATTTTTGCCATTGAAAAACATCATGTTATTCATATACCAGAAATGATTGAAGCTACTGACTGAATGAAAGGAGCTGGCATCTCACTCTCTTTGAATCTTCTTTATCATGCTAAGAGGAGCAGGAAAAAGCAAAAAATTTCAGAATTGCACCTTGCAATGCGGAGAAATTACTGTTTGTGCATTTACAATATTCATTGATTTTTGCCATTGAAAAACGTCCAGAAATGATTGAAGCTACTGACTGAATGAAAGGAACTGGCATCTCACTCTCTTTGAATCTTCTTTATCATGCTAAGAGGAGCAGGAAAAAGCAAAAAATTTCAGAATTGCACCTTGCAATGCGGAGAAATTACTGTTTGTGCATTTACAAAATTCATTGATTTTTGCCATTGAAAAACATCATGTTATTCATATACCAGAAATGTTTGAAGCTACTGACTGAATGAAAGGAGCTGACATCTCACTCTCTTTGAATCTTCTTTATCATGCTAAGAGGAGCAGGAAAAAGCAAAAAATTTCAGAATTGCACCTTGCAATGCGGAGAAATTACTGTTTGTGCATTTACAATATTCATTGATTTTTGCCATTGAAAAACGTCCAGAAATGATTGAAGCTACTGACTGAATGAAAGGAGCTGGCATCTCACTCTCTTTGAATCTTCTTTATCATGCTAAGAGGAGCAGGAAAAAGCAAAAAATTTCAGAATTGCACCTTGCAATGCGGAGAAATTACTGTTTGTGCATTTACAATATTCATTGATTTTTGCCATTGAAAAACATCATGTTATTCATATACCAGAAATGTTTGAAGCTACTGACTGAATGAAAGGAGCTGGCATCTCACTCTCTTTGAATCTTCTTTATCATGCTAAGAGGAGCAGGAAAAAGCAAAAAATTTCAGAATTGCACCTTGCAATGCGGAGAAATTACTGTTTGTGCATTTACAATATTCATTGATTTTTGCCATTGAAAAACGTCCAGAAATGATTGAAGCTACTGACTGAATGAAAGGAGCTGGCATCTCACTCTCTTTGAATCTTCTTTATCATGCTAAGAGGAGCAGGAAAAAGCAAAAAATTTCAGAATTGCACCTTGCAATGCGGAGAAATTACTGTTTGTGCATTTACAATATTCATTGATTTTTGCCATTGAAAAACGTCCAGAAATGATTGAAGCTACTGACTGAATGAAAGGAGCTGGCATCTCACTCTCTTTGAATCTTCTTTATCATGCTAAGAGGAGCAGGAAAAAGCAAAAAATTTCAGAATTGCAACTTGCAATGCGGAGAAATTACTGTTTGTGCATTTACAATATTCATTGATTTTTGCCATTGAAAAACATCATGTTATTCATATACCAGAAATGATTGAAGCTACTGACTGAATGAAAGGAGCTGGCATCTCACTCTCTTTGAATCTTCTTTATCATGCTAAGAGGAGCAGGAAAAAGCAAAAAATTTCAGAATTGCACCTTGCAATGCGGAGAAATTACTGTTTGTGCATTTACAATATTCATTGATTTTTGCCATTGAAAAACGTCCAGAAATGATTGAAGCTACTGACTGAATGAAAGGAGCTGGCATCTCACTCTCTTTGAATCTGCTTTATCATGCTAAGAGGAGCAGGAAAAAGCAAAAAATTTCAGAATTGCACCTTGCAATGCGGAGAAATTACTGTTTGTGCTTTTACAATATTCATTGATTTTTGCCATTGAAAAACATCATATTATTCATATACCAGAAATGTTTGAAGCTACTGACTGAATGAAAGGAGCTGGCATCTCACTCTCTTTGAATCTTCTTTATCATGCTAAGAGGAGCAGGAAAAAGCAAAAAATTTCAGAATTGCACCTTGCAATGCGGAGAAATTACTGTTTGTGCATTTACAATATTCATTGATTTTTGCCATTGAAAAACGTCCAGAAATGATTGAAGCTACTGACTGAATGAAAGGAGCTGGCATCTCACTCTCTTTGAATCTTCTTTATCATGCTAAGAGGAGCAGGAAAAAGCAAAAAATTTCAGAATTGCACCTTGCAATGCGGAGAAATTACTGTTTGTGCATTTACAATATTCATTGATTTTTGCCATTGAAAAACGTCCAGAAATGATTGAAGCTACTGACTGAATGAAAGGAGCTGGCATCTCACTCTCTTTGAATCTTCTTTATCATGCTAAGAGGAGCAGGAAAAAGCAAAAAATTTCAGAATTGCACCTTGCAATGCGGAAAAATTACTGTTTGTGCATTTACAATATTCATTGATTTTTGCCATTGAAAAACATCATGTTATTCATATACCAGAAATGATTGAAGCTACTGACTGAATGAAAGGAGCTGGCATCTTACTCTCTTTGAATCTTCTTTGTCATGCTAAGAGGAGCAGGAAAAAGCAAAAAATTTCAGAATTGCACCTTGCAATGCGGAGAAATTACTGTTTGTGCATTTACAATATTCATTGATTTTTGCCTTTGAAAAACGTCCAGAAATGATTGAAGCTACTGACTGAATGAAAGGAGCTGGCATCTCACTCTCTTTGAATCTTCTTTATCATGCTAAGAGGAGCAGGAAAAAGCAAAAAATTTCAGAATTGCACCTTGCAATGCGGAGAAATTACTGTTTGTGCATTTACAATATTCATTGATTTTTGCCATTGAAAAACGTCCAGAAATGATTGAAGCTACTGACTGAATGAAAGGAGCTGGCATCTCACTCTCTTTGAATCTTCTTTATCATGCTAAGAGGAGCAGGAAAAAGCAAAAAATTTCAGAATTGCACCTTGCAATGCGGAGAAATTACTGTTTGTGCATTTACAATATTCATTGATTTTTGCCATTGAAAAACATCATGTTATTCATATACCAGAAATGTTTGTAGCTACTGACTGAATGAAAGGAGCTGGCATCTCACTCTCTTTGAATCTTCTTTATCATGCTAAGAGGAGCAGGAAAAAGCAAAAAATTTCAGAATTGCACCTTGCAATGCGGAGAAATTACTGTTTGTGCATTTACAATATTCATTGATTTTTGCCATTGAAAAACGTCCAGAAATGATTGAAGCTACTGACTGAATGAAAGGAGCTGGCATCTCACTCTCTTTGAATCTTCTTTATCATGCTAAGAGGAGCAGGAAAAAGCAAAAAATTTCAGAATTTCACCTTGCAATGCGGAGAAATTACTGTTTGTGCATTTACAATATTCATTGATTTTTGCCATTGAAAAACGTCCAGAAATGATTGAAGCTACTGACTGAATGAAAGGAGCTGGCATCTCACTCTCTTTGAATCTTCTTTATCATGCTAAGAGGAGCAGGAAAAAGCAAAAAATTTCAGAATTGCACCTTGCAATGCGGAGAAATTACTCTTTGTGCATTTACAATATTCATTGATTTTTGCCATTGAAAAACATCATGTTATTCATATACCAGAAATGTTTGAAGCTACTGACTGAATGAAAGGAGCTGGCATCTCACTCTCTTTGAATCTTCTTTATCATGCTAAGAGGAGCAGGAAAAAGCAAAAAATTTCAGAATTGCACCTTGCAATGCGGAGAAATTACTGTTTGTGCATTTACAATATTCATTGATTTTTGGCATTGAAAAACGTCCAGAAATGATTGAAGCTACTGACTGAATGAAAGGAGCTGGCATCTCACTCTCTTTGAATCTTCTTTATCATGCTAAGAGGAGCAGGAAAAAGCAAAAAATTTCAGAATTGCACCTTGCAATGCGGAGAAATTACTGTTTGTGCATTTACAATATTCATTGATTTTTGCCATTGAAAAACATCATGTTATTCATATACCAGAAATGTTTGTAGCTACTGACTGAATGAAAGGAGCTGGCATCTCACTCTCTTTGAATCTTCTTTATCATGCTAAGAGGAGCAGGAAAAAGCAAAAAATTTCAGAATTGCACCTTGCAATGCGGAGAAATTACTGTTTGTGCATTTACAATATTCATTGATTTTTGCCATTGAAAAACGTCCAGAAATGATTGAAGCTACTGACTGAATGAAAGGAGCTGGCATCTCAATCTCTTTGAATCTTCTTTATCATGCTAAGAGGAGCAGGAAAAAGCAAAAAATTTCAGAATTTCACCTTGCAATGCGGAGAAATTACTGTTTGTGCATTTACAATATTCATTGATTTTTGCCATTGAAAAACGTCCAGAAATGATTGAAGCTACTGACTGAATGAAAGGAGCTGGCATCTCACTCTCTTTGAATCTTCTTTATCATGCTAAGAGGAGCAGGAAAAAGCAAAAAATTTCAGAATTGCACCTTGCAATGCGGAGAAATTACTCTTTGTGCATTTACAATATTCATTGATTTTTGCCATTGAAAAACATCATGTTATTCATATACCAGAAATGTTTGAAGCTACTGACTGAATGAAAGGAGCTGGCATCTCACTCTCTTTGAATCTTCTTTATCATGCTAAGAGGAGCAGGAAAAAGCAAAAAATTTCAGAATTGCACCTTGCAATGCGGAGAAATTACTGTTTGTGCATTTACAATATTCATTGATTTTTGCCATTGAAAAACGTCCAGAAATGATTGAAGCTACTGACTGAATGAAAGGAGCTGGCATCTCACTCTCTTTGAATCTTCTTTATCATGCTAAGAGGAGCAGGAAAAAGCAAAAAATTTCAGAATTGCACCTTGCAATGCGGAGAAATTACTGTTTGTGCATTTACAATATTCATTGATTTTTGCCATTGAAAAACATCATGTTATTCATATACCAGAAATGTTTGTAGCTACTGACTGAATGAAAGGAGCTGGCATCTCACTCTCTTTGAATCTTCTTTATCATGCTAAGAGGAGCAGGAAAAAGCAAAAAATTTCAGAATTGCACCTTGCAATGCGGAGAAATTACTGTTTGTGCATTTACAATATTCATTGATTTTTGCCATTGAAAAACGTCCAGAAATGATTGAAGCTACTGACTGAATGAAAGGAGCTGGCATCTCACTCTCTTTGAATCTTCTTTATCATGCTAAGAGGAGCAGGAAAAAGCAAAAAATTTCAGAATTGCACCTTGCAATGCGGAGAAATTACTGTTTGTGCATTTACAATATTCATTGATTTTTGCCATTGAAAAACGTCCAGAAATGATTGAAGCTACTGACTGAATGAAAGGAGCTGGCATCTCACTCTCTTTGAATCTTCTTTATCATGCTAAGAGGAGCAGGAAAAAGCAAAAAATTTCAGAATTGCACCTTGCAATGCGGAGAAATTACTCTTTGTGCATTTACAATATTCATTGATTTTTGCCATTGAAAAACATCATGTTATTCATATACCAGAAATGTTTGAAGCTACTGACTGAATGAAAGGAGCTGGCATCTCACTCTCTTTGAATCTTCTTTATCATGCTAAGAGGAGCAGGAAAAAGCAAAAAATTTCAGAATTGCACATTGCAATGCGGAGAAATTACTGTTTGTGCATTTACAATATTCATTGATTTTTGCCATTGAAAAACATCATGTTATTCATATACCAGAAATGTTTGAAGCTACTGACTGAATGAAAGGAGCTGGCATCTCACTCTCTTTGAATCTTCTTTATCATGCTGAGGAGCAGGAAAAAGCAAAAAATTTCAGAATTGCACCTTGCAATGTGGAGAAATTACTGTTTGTGCATTTACAATATTCATTGATTTTTACCATTGAAAAACGTCCAGAAATGATTGAAGCTACTGACTGAATGAAAGTAGCTGGCATCTCACTCTCTTTGAATCTTCTTTATCATGCTAAGAGGAGCAGGAAAAAGCAAAAAATTTCAGACTTGCACCTTGCAATGCGGAGAAATTACTGTTTGTGCATTTACAATATTCATTGATTTTTGCCATTGAAAAACATCATGTTATTCATATACCAGAAATGTTTGAAGCTACTGACTGAATGAAAGGAGCTGGCATCTCACTCTCTTTGAATCTTCTTTATCATGCTAAGAGGAGCAGGAAAAAGCAAAAAATTTCAGAATTGCACCTTGCAATGCGGAGAAATTACTGTTTGTGCATTTACAATATTCATTGATTTTTGCCATTGAAAAACGTCCAGAAATGATTGAAGCTACTGACTGAATGAAAGGAGCTGGCATCTCACTCTCTTTGAATCTTCTTTATCATGCTAAGAGGAGCAGACAAAAGCAAAAAATTTCAGAATTGCACCTTGCAATGCGGAGAAATTACTGTTTGTGCATTTACAATATTCATTGATTTTTGCCATTGAGAAACGTCCAGAAATGATTGAAGCTACTGACTGAATGAAAGGAGCTGGCATCTCACTCTCTTTGAATCTTCTTTATCATGCTAAGAGGAGCAGGAAAAATCAAAAAATTTCAGAATTGCACCTTGCAATGTGGAGAAATTACTGTTTGTGCATTTACAATATTCAATGATTTTTGCCATTGAAAAACATGTTATTCATATACCAGAAATGTTTGAAGCTACTGACTGAATGAAAGGAGCTGGCACCTCACTCTCTTTGAATCTTCTTTATCATGCTAAGAGGAGCGGGAAAAAGCAAAAAATTTCAGAATTGCACCTTGCAATGCGGAGAAATTACTGTTTGTGCATTTACAATATTCATTGATTTTTGCCATTGAAAAACATCCAGAAATGATTGAAGGTACTGACTGAATGAAAGGAGCTGGCATCTCACTCTCTTTGAATCTTCTTTATCATGCTAAGAGGAGCAGGAAAAAGCAAAAAATTTCAGAATTGCACCTTGCAATGCGGAGAAATTACTGTTTGTGCATTTACAATATTCATTGATTTTTGCCATTGAAAAACGTCCAGAAATGATTGAAGCTACTGACTGAATGAAAGGAGCTGGCATCTCACTCTCTTTGCATCTTCTTTATCATGCTAAGAGGAGCAGGAAAAAGGGAAAAATTTCAGAATTGCACCTTGCAATGCGGAGAAATTACAGTTTGTGCATTTACAATATTCATTGATTTTTGCCATTGAAAAACATCCAGAAATGATTGAAGCTACTGACTGAATGAAAGGAGCTGGCATCTCACTCTCTTTGAATATTCTTTATCATGCTAAGAGGAGCAGGAAAAAGCAAAAAATTTCAGAATTGCACCTTGCAATGCGGAGAAATTACTGTTTGTGCATTTACAATATTCATTGATTTTTGCCATTGAAAAACATCATGTTATTCATATACCAGAAATGTTTGAAGCTACTGACTGAATGAAAGGAGCTGGCATCTCACTCTCTTTGAATCTTCTTTATCATGCTAAGAGGAGCAGGAAAAAGCAAAAAATTTCAGAATTGCACCTTGCAATGCGGAGAAATTACTGTTTGTGCATTTACAATATTCATTGATTTTTGCCATTGAAAAACATCCAGAAATGATTGAAGCTACTGACTGAATGAAAGGAGCTGGCATCTCACTCTCTTTGAATCTTGTTTATCATGCTAAGAGGAGCAGGAAAAAGCAAAAAATTTCAGAATTGCACCTTGCAATGCGGAGAAATTACTGTTTGTGCATTTACAATATTCATTGATTTTTGCCATTGAAAAACGTGCAGAAATGATTGAAGCTACTGACTGAATGAAAGGAGCTGGCATCTCACTCTCTTTGAATCTTCTTTATCATGCTAAGAGGAGCAGGAAAAAGCAAAAAATTTCAGAATTGCACCTTGCAATGCGGAGAAATTACTGTTTTTGCATTTACAATATTCATTGATTTTTGCCATTGAAAAACATCATGTTATTCATATACCAGAAATGATTGAAGCTACTGACTGAATGAAAGGAGCTGGCATCTCACTCTCTTTGAATCTTCTTTATCATGCTAAGAGGAGCAGGAAAAAGCAAAAAATTTCAGAATTGCACCTTGCAATGCGGAGAAATTACTGTTTGTGCATTTACAATATTCATTGATTTTTGCCATTGAAAAACGTCCAGAAATGATTGAAGCTACTGACTGAATGAAAGGAACTGGCATCTCACTCTCTTTGAATCTTCTTTATCATGCTAAGAGGAGCAGGAAAAAGCAAAAAATTTCAGAATTGCACCTTGCAATGCGGAGAAATTACTGTTTGTGCATTTACAAAATTCATTGATTTTTGCCATTGAAAAACGTCCAGAAATGATTGAAGCTACTGACTGAATGAAAGGAGCTGGCATCTCACTCTCTTTGAATCTTCTTTATCATGCTAAGAGGAGCAGGAAAAAGCAAAAAATTTCAGAATTGCACCTTGCAATGCGGAGAAATTACTGTTTGTGCATTTACAATATTCATTGATTTTTGCCATTGAAAAACATCATGTTATTCATATACCAGAAATGATTGAAGCTACTGACTGAATGAAAGGAGCTGGCATCTCACTCTCTTTGAATCTTCTTTATCATGCTAAGAGGAGCAGGAAAAAGCAAAAAATTTCAGAATTGCACCTTGCAATGCGGAGAAATTACTGTTTGTGCATTTACAATATTCATTGATTTTTGCCATTGAAAAACGTCCAGAAATGATTGAAGCTACTGACTGAATGAAAGGAACTGGCATCTCACTCTCTTTGAATCTTCTTTATCATGCTAAGAGGAGCAGGAAAAAGCAAAAAATTTCAGAATTGCACCTTGCAATGCGGAGAAATTACTGTTTGTGCATTTACAAAATTAATTGATTTTTGCCATTGAAAAACATCATGTTATTCATATACCAGAAATGTTTGAAGCTACTGACTGAATGAAAGGAGCTGACATCTCACTCTCTTTGAATCTTCTTTATCATGCTAAGAGGAGCAGGAAAAAGCAAAAAATTTCAGAATTGCACCTTGCAATGCGGAGAAATTACTGTTTGTGCATTTACAATATTCATTGATTTTTGCCATTGAAAAACGTCCAGAAATGATTGAAGCTACTGACTGAATGAAAGGAGCTGGCATCTCACTCTCTTTGAATCTTCTTTATCATGCTAAGAGGAGCAGGAAAAAGCAAAAAATTTCAGAATTGCACATTGCAATGCGGAGAAATTACTGTTTTTGCATTTACAATATTCATTGATTTTTGCCATTGAAAAACATCATGTTATTCATATACCAGAAATGATTGAAGCTACTGACTGAATGAAAGGAGCTGGCATCTCACTCTCTTTGAATCTTCTTTATCATGCTAAGAGGAGCAGGAAAAAGCAAAAAATTTCAGAATTGCACCTTGCAATGCGGAGAAATTACTGTTTGTGCATTTACAATATTCATTGATTTTTGCCATTGAAAAACGTCCAGAAATGATTGAAGCTACTGACTGAATGAAAGGAACTGGCATCTCACTCTCTTTGAATCTTCTTTATCATGCTAAGAGGAGCAGGAAAAAGCAAAAAATTTCAGAATTGCACCTTGCAATGCGGAGAAATTACTGTTTGTGCATTTACAAAATTCATTGATTTTTGCCATTGAAAAACATCATGTTATTCATATACCAGAAATGTTTGAAGCTACTGACTGAATGAAAGGAGCTGACATCTCACTCTCTTTGAATCTTCTTTATCATGCTAAGAGGAGCAGGAAAAAGCAAAAAATTTCAGAATTGCACCTTGCAATGCGGAGAAATTACTGTTTGTGCATTTACAATATTCATTGATTTTTGCCATTGAAAAACGTCCAGAAATGATTGAAGCTACTGACTGAATGAAAGGAGCTGGCATCTCACTCTCTTTGAATCTTCTTTATCATGCTAAGAGGAGCAGGAAAAAGCAAAAAATTTCAGAATTGCACCTTGCAATGCGGAGAAATTACTGTTTGTGCATTTACAATATTCATTGATTTTTGCCATTGAAAAACATCATGTTATTCATATACCAGAAATGATTGAAGCTACTGACTGAATGAAAGGAGCTGGCATCTCACTCTCTTTGAATCTTCTTTATCATGCTAAGAGGAGCAGGAAAAAGCAAAAAATTTCAGAATTGCACCTTGCAATGTGGAGAAATTACTGTTTGTGCATTTACAATATTCATTGATTTTTACCATTGAAAAACGTCCAGAAATGATTGAAGCTACTGACTGAATGAAAGTAGCTGGCATCTCACTCTCTTTGAATCTTCTTTATCATGCTAAGAGGAGCAGGAAAAAGCAAAAAATTTCAGACTTGCACATTGCAATGCGGAGAAATTACTGTTTGTGCATTTACAATATTCATTGATTTTTGCCATTGAAAAACATCATGTTATTCATATACCAGAAATGTTTGAAGCTACTGACTGAATGAAAGGAGCTGGCATCTCACTCTCTTTGAATCTTCTTTATCATGCTAAGAGGAGCAGGAAAAAGCAAAAAATTTCAGAATTGCACCTTGCAATGCGGAGAAATTACTGTTTGTGCATTTACAATATTCATTGATTTTTGCCATTGAAAAACGTCCAGAAATGATTGAAGCTACTGACTGAATGAAAGGAGCTGGCATCTCACTCTCTTTGAATCTTGTTTATCATGCTAAGAGGAGCAGAAAAAAGCAAAAAATTTCAGAATTGCACCTTGCAATGCGGAGAAATTACTGTTTGTGCATTTACAATATTCATTGATTTTTGCCATTGAAAAACGTCCAGAAATGATTGAAGCTACTGACTGAATGAAAGGAGCTGGCATCTCACTCTCTTTGAATCTTCTTTATCATGCTAAGAGGAGCAGGAAAAAGCAAAAAAATTCAGAATTGCACCTTGCAATGCGGAGAAATTACTGTTTGTGCATTTACAATATTCATTGATTTTTGCCATTGAAAAACATCATGTTATTCATATACCAGAAATGATTGAAGCTACTGACTGAATGAAAGGAGCTGGCATCTCACTCTCTTTGAATCTTCTTTATCATGCTAAGAGGAGCAGGAAAAAGCAAAAAATTTCAGAATTGCACCTTGCAATGCGGAGAAATTACTGTTTGTGCATTTACAATATTCATTGATTTTTGCCATTGAAAAACGTCCAGAAATGATTGAAGCTACTGACTGAATGAAAGGAACTGGCATCTCACTCTCTTTGAATCTTCTTTATCATGCTAAGAGGAGCAGGAAAAAGCAAAAAATTTCAGAATTGCACCTTGCAATGCGGAGAAATTACTGTTTGTGCATTTACAAAATTCATTGATTTTTGCCATTGAAAAACATCATGTTATTCATATACCAGAAATGTTTGAAGCTACTGACTGAATGAAAGGAGCTGACATCTCACTCTCTTTGAATCTTCTTTATCATGCTAAGAGGAGCAGGAAAAAGCAAAAAATTTCAGAATTGCACCTTGCAATGCGGAGAAATTACTGTTTGTGCATTTACAATATTCATTGATTTTTGCCATTGAAAAACGTCCAGAAATGATTGAAGCTACTGACTGAATGAAAGGAGCTGGCATCTCACTCTCTTTGAATCTTCTTTATCATGCTAAGAGGAGCAGGAAAAAGCAAAAAATTTCAGAATTGCACCTTGCAATGCGGAGAAATTACTGTTTGTGCATTTACAATATTCATTGATTTTTGCCATTGAAAAACATCATGTTATTCATATACCAGAAATGTTTGAAGCTACTGACTGAATGAAAGGAGCTGGCATCTCACTCTCTTTGAATCTTCTTTATCATGCTAAGAGGAGCAGGAAAAAGCAAAAAATTTCAGAATTGCACCTTGCAATGCGGAGAAATTACTGTTTGTGCATTTACAATATTCATTGATTTTTGCCATTGAAAAACATCATGTTATTCATATACCAGAAATGATTGAAGCTACTGACTGAATGAAAGGAGCTGGCATCTCACTCTCTTTGAATCTTCTTTATCATGCTAAGAGGAGCAGGAAAAAGCAAAAAATTTCAGAATTGCACCTTGCAATGCGGAGAAATTACTGTTTGTGCATTTACAATATTCATTGATTTTTGCCATTGAAAAACGTCCAGAAATGATTGAAGCTACTGACTGAATGAAAGGAGCTGGCATCTCACTCTCTTTGAATCTTCTTTATCATGCTAAGAGGAGCAGGAAAAAGCAAAAAATTTCAGAATTGCACCTTGCAATGCGGAGAAATTACTGTTTGTGCATTTACAATATTCATTGATTTTTGCCATTGAAAAACATCATGTTATTCATATACCAGAAATGTTTGAAGCTACTGACTGAATGAAAGGAGCTGGCATCTCACTCTCTTTGAATCTTCTTTATCATGCTAAGAGGAGCAGGAAAAAGCAAAAAATTTCAGAATTGCACCTTGCAATGCGGAGAAATTACTGTTTGTGCATTTACAATATTCATTGATTTTTGCCATTGAAAAACGTCCAGAAATAATTGAAGCTACTGACTGAATGAAAGGAGCTGGCATCTCACTCTCTTTGAATCTTCTTTATCATGCTAAGAGGAGCAGGAAAAAGCAAAAAATTTCACAATTGCACCTTGCAATGCGGAGAAATTACTGTTTGTACATTTACAATATTCATTGATTTTTGCCATTGAAAAACATCATGTTATTCATATACCAGAAATGATTGAAGCTACTGACTGAATGAAAGGAGCTGGCATCTCGCTCTCTTTGAATCTTCTTTATCATGCTAAGAGGAGCAGGAAAAAGCAAAAAATTTCAGAATTGCACCTTGCAATGCGGAGAAATTACTGTTTGTGCATTTACAATATTCATTGATTTTTGCCATTGAAAAACGTCCAGAAATGATTGAAGCTACTGACTGAATGAAAGGAGCTGGCATCTCACTCTCTTTGAATCTTCTTTATCATGCTAAGAGGAGCAGGAAAAAGCAAAAAATTTCAGAATTGCACCTTGCAATGTGGAGAAATTACTGTTTGTGCATTTACAATATTCATTGATTTTTGCCATTGAAAAACATCATGTTATTCATATACCAGAAATGATTGAAGCTACTGACTGAATGAAAGGAGCTGGCATCTCACTCTCTTTGAATCTTCTTTATCATGCTAAGAGGAGCAGGAAAAAGCAAAAAATTTCAGAATTGCACCTTGCAATGCGGAGAAATTACTGTTTGTGCATTTACAATATTCATTGATTTTTGCCATTGAAAAACGTCCAGAAATGATTGAAGCTACTGACTGAATGAAAGGAGCTGGCATCTCACTCTCTTTGAATCTTCTTTATCATGCTAAGAGGAGCAGGAAAAAGCAAAAAATTTCAGAATTGCACCTTGCAATGCGGAGAAATTACTGTTTGTGCTTTTACAATATTCATTGATTTTTGCCATTGAAAAACATCATGTTATTCATATACCAGAAATGTTTGAAGCTACTGACTGAATGAAAGGAGCTGGCATCTAACTCTCTTTGAATCTTCTTTATCATGCTAAGAGGAGCAGGAAAAAGCAAAAAATTTCAGAATTGCACCTTGCAATGCGGAGAAATTACTGTTTGTGCATTTACAATATTCATTGATTTTTGCCATTGAAAAACGTCCAGAAATGATTGAAGCTACTGACTGAATGAAAGGAACTGGCATCTCACTCTCTTTGAATCTTCTTTATCATGCTAAGAGGAGCAGGAAAAAGCAAAAAATTTCAGAATTGCACCTTGCAATGCGGAGAAATTACTGTTTGTGCATTTACAATATTCATTGATTTTTGCCATTGAAAAACATCATGTTATTCATATACCAGAAATGTTTGAAGCTACTGACTGAATGAAAGGAGCTGGCATCTCACTCTCTTTGAATCTTCTTTATCATGCTAAGAGGAGCAGGAAAAAGCAAAAAATTTCAGAATTGCAACTTGCAATGCGGAGAAATTACTGTTTGTGCATTTACAATATTCATTGATTTTTGCCATTGAAAAACATCATGTTATTCATATACCAGAAATGATTGAAGCTACTGACTGAATGAAAGGAGCTGGCATCTCACTCTCTTTGAATCTTCTTTATCATGCTAAGAGGAGCAGGAAAAAGCAAAAAATTTCAGAATTGCACCTTGCAATGCGGAAAAATTACTGTTTGTGCATTTACAATATTCATTGATTTTTGCCATTGAAAAACGTCAAGAAATGATTGAAGCTACTGACTGAATGAAAGGAGCTGGCATCTCACTCTCTTTGAATCTTCTTTATCATGCTAAGAGGAGCAGGAAAAAGCAAAAAATTTCAGAATTGCACCTTGCAATGCGGAGAAATTACTGTTTGTGCTTCTACAATATTCATTGATTTTTGCCATTGAAAAACATCATGTTATTCATATACAAGAAATGTTTGAAGCTACTGACTGAATGAAAGGAGCTGGCATCTCACTCTCTTTGAATCTTCTTTATCATGCTAAGAGGAGCAGGAAAAAGCAAAAAATTTCAGAATTGCACCTTGCAATGCGGAGAAATTACTGTTTGTGCATTTACAATATTCATAGATTTTTGCCATTGAAAAACGTCCAGAAATGATTGAAGCTACTGACTGAATGAAAGGAGCTGGCATCTCACTCTCTTTGAATCTTCTTTATCATGCTAAGAGGAGCAGGAAAAAGCAAAAAATTTCAGAATTGCACCTTGCAATGCGGAGAAATTACTGTTTGTGCATTTACAATATTCATTGATTTTTGCCATTGAAAAACGTCCAGAAATGATTGAAGCTACTGACTGAATGAAAGGAGCTGGCATCTCACTCTCTTTGAATCTTCTTTATCATGCTAAGAGGAGCAGGAAAAAGCAAAAAATTTCAGAATTGCACCTTGCAATGCGGAGAAATTACTGTTTGTGCATTTACAATATTCATTGATTTTTGCCATTGAAAAACATCATGTTATTCATATACCAGAAATGATTGAAGCTACTGACTGAATGAAAGGAGCTGGCATCTTACTCTCTTTGAATCTTCTTTGTCATGCTAAGAGGAGCAGGAAAAAGCAAAAAATTTCAGAATTGCACCTTGCAATGCGGAGAAATTACTGTTTGTGCATTTACAATATTCATTGATTTTTGCCATTGAAAAACGTCCAGAAATGATTGAAGCTACTGACTGAATGAAAGGAGCTGGCATCTCACTCTCTTTGAATCTTCTTTATCATGCTAAGAGGAGCAGGAAAAAGCAAAAAATTTCAGAATTGCACCTTGCAATGCGGAGAAATTACTGTTTGTGCATTTACAATATTCATTGATTTTTGCCATTGAAAAACGTCCAGAAATGATTGAAGCTACTGACTGAATGAAAGGAGCTGGCATCTCACTCTCTTTGAATCTTCTTTATCATGCTAAGAGGAGCAGGAAAAAGCAAAAAATTTCAGAATTGCACCTTGCAATGCGGAGAAATTACTGTTTGTGCATTTACAATATTCATTGATTTTTGCCATTGAAAAACATCATGTTATTCATATACCAGAAATGTTTGAAGCTACTGACTGAATGAAAGGAGCTGGCATCTCACTCTCTTTGAATCTTCTTTATCATGCTAAGAGGAGCAGGAAAAAGCAAAAAATTTCAGAATTGCACCTTGCAATGCGGAGAAATTACTGTTTGTGCATTTACAATATTCATTGATTTTTGCCATTGAAAAACGTCCAGAAATGATTGAAGCTACTGACTGAATGAAAGGAGCTGGCATCTCACTCTCTTTGAATCTTCTTTATCATGCTAAGAGGAGCAGGAAAAAGCAAAAAATTTCAGAATTGCACCTTGCAATGCGGAGAAATTACTGTTTGTGCATTTACAATATTCATTGATTTTTGCCATTGAAAAACGTCCAGAAATGATTGAAGCTACTGACTGAATGAAAGGAGCTGGCATCTCACTCTCTTTGAATCTTCTTTATCATGCTAAGAGGAGCATGAAAAAGCAAAAAATTTCAGAATTGCACCTTGCAATGCGGAGAAATTACTGTTTGTGCATTTACAATATTCATTGATTTTTGCCATTGAAAAACATCATGTTATTCATATACCAGAAATGTTTGAAGCTACTGACTGAATGAAAGGAGCTGGCATCTCACTCTCTTTGAATCTTCTTTATCATGCTAAGAGGAGCAGGAAAAAGCAAAAAATTTCAGAATTGCACCTTGCAATGCGGAGAAATTACTGTTTGTGCATTTACAATATTCATTGATTTTTGCCATTGAAAAACATCATGTTATTCATATACCAGAAATGTTTGAAGCTACTGACTGAATGAAAGGAGCTGGCATCTCACTCTCTTTGAATCTTCTTTATCATGCTAAGAGGAGCAGGAAAAAGCAAAAAATTTCAGAATTGCACCTTGCAATGTGGAGAAATTACTGTTTGTGCATTTACAATATTCATTGATTTTTACCATTGAAAAACGTCCAGAAATGATTGAAGCTACTGACTGAATGAAAGTAGCTGGCATCTCACTCTCTTTGAATCTTCTTTACCATGCTAAGAGGAGCAGGAAAAAGCAAAAAATTTCAGACTTGCACCTTGCAATGCGGAGAAATTACTGTTTGTGCATTTACAATATTCATTGATTTTTGCCATTGAAAAACAACTTGTTATTCATATACCAGAAATGTTTGAAGCTACTGACTGAATGAAAGGAGCTGGCATCTCACTCTCTTTGAATCTTCTTTATCATGCTAAGAGGAGCAGGAAAAAGCAAAAAATTTCAGAATTGCACCTTGCAATGCGGAGAAATTACTGTTTGTGCATTTACAATATTCATTGATTTTTCCCATTGAAAAACGTCCAGAAATGATTGAAGCTACTGACTGAATGAAAGGAGCTGGCATCTCACTCTCTTTGAATCTTCTTTATCATGCTAAGAGGAGCAGGAAAAAGCAAAAAATTTCAGAATTGCACCTTGCAATGCGGAGAAATTACTGTTTGTGCATTTACAATATTCATTGATTTTTGCCATTGAAAAACGTCCAGAAATGATTGAAGCTACTGACTGAATGAAAGGAGCTGGCATCTCACTCTCTTTGAATCTTCTTTATCATGCTAAGAGGAGCAGGAAAAATCAAAAAATTTCAGAATTGCACCTTGCAATGCGGAGAAATTACTGTTTGTGCATTTACAATATTCATTGATTTTTGCCATTGAAAAACATGTTATTCATATACCAGAAATGTTTGAAGCTACTGACTGAATGAAAGGAGCTGGCACCTCACTCTCTTTGAATCTTCTTTATCATGCTAAGAGGAGCGGGAAAAAGCTAAAAATTTCAGAATTGCACCTTGCAATGCGGAGAAATTACTGTTTGTGCATTTACAATATTCATTGATTTTTGCCATTGAAAAACATCCAGAAATGATTGAAGGTACTGACTGAATGAAAGGAGCTGGCATCTCACTCTCTTTGAATCTTCTTTATCATGCTAAGAGGAGCAGGAAAAAGCAAAAAATTTCAGAATTGCACCTTGCAATGCGGAGAAATTACTGTTTGTGCATTTACAATATTCATTGATTTTTGCCATTGAAAAACGTCCAGAAATGATTGAAGCTACTGACTGAATGAAAGGAGCTGGCATCTCACTCTCTTTGAATCTTCTTTATCATGCTAAGAGGAGCAGGAAAAAGCAAAAAATTTCAGAATTGCACCTTGCAATGCGGAGAAATTACTGTTTGTGCTTTTACAATATTCATTGATTTTTGCCATTGAAAAACATCATGTTATTCATATACCAGAAATGTTTGAAGCTACTGACTGAATGAAAGGAGCTGGCATCTAACTCTCTTTGAATCTTCTTTATCATGCTAAGAGGAGCAGGAAAAAGCAAAAAATTTCAGAATTGCACCTTGCAATGCGGAGAAATTACTGTTTGTGCATTTACAATATTCATTGATTTTTGCCATTGAAAATCGTCCAGAAATGATTGAAGCTACTGACTGAATGAAAGGAGCTGGCATCTCACTCTCTTTGAATCTTCTTTATCATGCTAAGAGGAGCAGGAAAAAGCAAAAAATTTCAGAATTGCACCTTGCAATGCGGAGAAATTACTGTTTGTGCATTTACAATATTCATTGATTTTTGCCATTGAAAAACGTCCAGAAATGATTGAAGCTACTGACTGAATGAAAGGAGCTGGCATCTCACTCTCTTTGAATCTTCTTTTTCATGCTAAGAGGAGCAGGAAAAAGCAAAAAATTTCAGAATTGCAACTTGCAATGCGGAGAAATTACTGTTTGTGCATTTACAATATTCATTGATTTTTGCCATTGAAAAACATCATGTTATTCATATACCAGAAATGATTGAAGCTACTGACTGAATGAAAGGAGCTGGCATCTCACTCTCTTTGAATCTTCTTTATCATGCTAAGAGGAGCAGGAAAAAGCAAAAAATTTCAGAATTGCACCTTGCAATGCGGAGAAATTACTGTTTGTGCATTTACAATATTCATTGATTTTTGCCATTGAAAAACGTCCAGAAATGATTGAAGCTACTGACTGAATGAAAGGAGCTGGCATCTCACTCTCTTTGAATCTTCTTTATCATGCTAAGAGGAGCAGGAAAAAGCAAAAAATTTCAGAATTGCACCTTGCAATGCGGAGAAATTACTGTTTGTGCTTTTACAATATTCATTGATTTTTGCCATTGAAAAACATCATGTTATTCATATACAAGAAATGTTTGAAGCTACTGACTGAATGAAAGGAGCTGGCATCTCACTCTCTTTGAATCTTCTTTATCATGCTAAGAGGAGCAGGAAAAAGCAAAAAATTTCAGAATTGCACCTTGCAATGCGGAGAAATTACTGTTTGTGCATTTACAATATTCATTGATTTTTGCCATTGAAAAACGTCCAGAAATGATTGAAGCTACTGACTGAATGAAAGGAGCTGGCATCTCACTCTCTTTGAATCTTCTTTATCATGCTAAGAGGAGCAGGAAAAAGCAAAAAATTTCAGAATTGCACCTTGCAATGCGGAGAAATTACTGTTTGTGCATTTACAATATTCATTGATTTTTGCCATTGAAAAACATCATGTTATTCATATACCAGAAATGATTGAAGCTACTGACTGAATGAAAGGAGCTGGCATCTTACTCTCTTTGAATCTTCTTTGTCATGCTAAGAGGAGCAGGAAAAAGCAAAAAATTTCAGAATTGCACCTTGCAATGCGGAGAAATTACTGTTTGTGCATTTACAATATTCATTGATTTTTGCCATTGAAAAATGTCCAGAAATGATTGAAGCTACTGACTGAATCAAAGGAGCTGGCATCTCACTCTCTTTGAATCTTCTTTATCATGCTAAGAGGAGCAGGAAAAAGCAAAAAATTTCAGAATTGCACCTTGCAATGCGGAGAAATTACTGTTTGTGCATTTACAATATTCATTGATTTTTGCCATTGAAAAACGTCCAGAAATGATTGAAGCTACTGACTGAATGAAAGGAGCTGGCATCTCACTCTCTTTGAATCTTCTTTATCATGTTAAGAGGAGCAGGAAAAAGCAAAAAATTTCAGAATTGCACCTTGCAATGCGGAGAAATTACTGTTTGTGCATTTACAATATTCATTGATTTTTGCCATTGAAAAATGTCCAGAAATGATTGAAGCTACTGACTGAATGAAAGGAGCTGGCATCTCACTCTCTTTGAATCTTCTTTATCATGCTAAGAGGAGCAGGAAAAAGCAAAAAATTTCAGAATTGCACCTTGCAATGCGGAGAAATTACTGTTTGTGCATTTACAATATTCATTGATTTTTGCCATTGAAAAACGTCCAGAAATGATTGAAGCTACTGACTGAATGAAAGGAGCTGGCATCTCACTCTCTTTGAATCTTCTTTATCATGCTAAGAGGAGCAGGAAAAAGCAAAAAATTTCAGAATTGCACCTTGCAATGCGGAGAAATTACTGTTTGTGCATTTACAATATTCATTGATTTTTGCCATTGAAAAACATCATGTTATTCATATACCAGAAATGTTTGAAGCTACTGACTGAATGATAGGAGCTGGCATCTCACTCTCTTTGAATCTTCTTTATCATGCTAAGAGGAGCAGGAAAAAGCAAAAAATTTCAGAATTGCACCTTGCAATGCGGAGAAATTACTGTTTGTGCATTTACAATATTCATTGATTTTTGCCATTGAAAAACA
Source organism: Phyllobates terribilis (assembly GCF_046119375.1). Lineage (NCBI taxonomy): Eukaryota > Metazoa > Chordata > Amphibia > Anura > Dendrobatidae > Phyllobates > Phyllobates terribilis. The sequence goes on from NW_027364372.1 coordinate 52,878, forward strand.
TCATGTTATTCATATACCAGAAATGTTTGAAGCTACTGACTGAATGAAAGGAGCTGGCATCTCACTCTCTTTGAATCTTCTTTATCATGCTAAGAGGAGCAGGAAAAAGCAAAAAATTTCAGAATTGCACCTTGCAATGTGGAGAAATTACTGTTTGTGCATTTACAATATTCATTGATTTTTACCATTGAAAAACGTCCAGAAATGATTGAAGCTACTGACTGAATGAAAGTAGCTGGCATCTCACTCTCTTTGAATCTTCTTTACCATGCTAAGAGGAGCAGGAAAAAGCAAAAAATTTCAGACTTGCACCTTGCAATGCGGAGAAATTACTGTTTGTGCATTTACAATATTCATTGATTTTTGCCATTGAAAAACATCATGTTATTCATATACCAGAAATGTTTGAAGCTACTGACTGAATGAAAGGAGCTGGCATCTCACTCTCTTTGAATCTTCTTTATCATGCTAAGAGGAGCAGGAAAAAGAAAAAATTTCAGAATTGCACCTTGCAATGCGGAGAAATTACTGTTTGTGCATTTACAATATTCATTGATTTTTGCCATTGAAAAACGTCCAGAAATGATTGAAGCTACTGACTGAATGAAAGGAGCTGGCATCTCACTCTCTTTGAATCTTCTTTATCATGCTAAGAGGAGCAGGAAAAAGCAAAAAATTTCAGAATTGCACCTTGCAATGCGGAGAAATTACTGTTTGTGCATTTACAATATTCATTGATTTTTGCCATTGAAAAACGTCCAGAAATGATTGAAGCTACTGACTGAATGAAAGGAGCTGGCATCTCACTCTCTTTGAATCTTCTTTATCATGCTAAGAGGAGCAGGAAAAATCAAAAAATTTCAGAATTGCACCTTGCAATGCGGAGAAATTACTGTTTGTGCATTTACAATATTCATTGATTTTTGCCATTGAAAAACATGTTATTCATATACCAGAAATGTTTGAAGCTACTGACTGAATGAAAGGAGCTGGCACCTCACTCTCTTTGAATCTTCTTTATCATGCTAAGAGGAGCGGGAAAAAGCAAAAAATTTCAGAATTGCACCTTGCAATGCGGAGAAATTACTGTTTGTGCATTTACAATATTCATTGATTTTTGCCATTGAAAAACATCCAGAAATGATTGAAGGTACTGACTGAATGAAAGGAGCTGGCATCTCACTCTCTTTGAATCTTCTTTATCATGCTAAGAGGAGCAGGAAAAAGCAAAAAATTTCAGAATTGCACCTTGCAATGCGGAGAAATTACTGTTTGTGCATTTACAATATTCATTGATTTTTGCCATTGAAAAACGTCCAGAAATGATTGAAGCTACTGACTGAATGAAAGGAGCTGGCATCTCACTCTCTTTGAATCTTCTTTATCATGCTAAGAGGAGCAGGAAAAAACAAAAAATTTCAGAATTGCACCTTGCAATGCGGAGAAATTACAGTTTGTGCATTTACAATATTCATTGATTTTTGCCATTGAAAAACATCCAGAAATGATTGAAGCTACTGACTGAATGAAAGGAGCTGGCATCTCACTCTCTTTGAATATTCTTTATCATGCTAAGAGGAGCAGGAAAAAGCAAAAAATTTCAGAATTGCACCTTGCAATGCGGAGAAATTACTGTTTGTGCATTTACAATATTCATTGATTTTTGCCATTGAAAAACATCATGTTATTCATATACCAGAAATGTTTGAAGCTACTGACTGAATGAAAGGAGCTGGCATCTCACTCTCTTTGAATCTTCTTTATCATGCTAAGAGGAGCAGGAAAAAGCAAAAAATTTCAGAATTGCACCTTGCAATGTGGAGAAATTACTGTTTGTGCATTTACAATATTCATTGATTTTTACCATTGAAAAACTTCCAGAAATGATTGAAGCTACTGACTGAATGAAAGTAGCTGGCATCTCACTCTCTTTGAATCTTCTTTATCATGCTAAGAGGAGCAGGAAAAAGCAAAAAATTTCAGAATTGCACCTTGCAATGCAGAGAAATTACTGTTTGTGCATTTACAATATTCATTGATTTTTGCCATTGAAAAACATGTTATTCATATACCAGAAATGTTTGAAGCTACTGACTGAATGAAAGGAGCTGGCATCTCACTCTCTTTGAATCTTCTTTATCATGCTAAGAGGAGCAGGAAAAAGCAAAACATTTCAGAATTGCACCTTGCAATGTGGAGAAATTACTGTTTGTGCATTTACAATATTCATTGATTTTTACCATTGAAAAACATCCAGAAATGATTGAAGCTACTGACTGAATGAAAGTAGCTGGCATCTCACTCTCTTTGTATCTTCTTTATCATGATAAGAGGAGCAGGAAAAAGCAAAACATTTCAGACTTGCACCTTGCAATGCGGAGAAATTACTGTTTGTGCATTTACAATATTCATTGATTTTTGCCATTGAAAAACATCATGTTATTCATATACCAGAAATGTTTGAAGCTACTGACTGAATGAAAGGAGCTGGCATCTCACTCTCTTTGAATCTTCTTTATCATGCTAAGAGGAGCAGGAAAAAGCAAAAAATTTCAGAATTGCACCTTGCAATGCGGAGAAATTACTGTTTGTGCATTTACAATATTCATTGATTTTTGCCATTGAAAAACGTCCAGAAATGATTGAAGCTACTGACTGAATGAAAGGAGCTGGCATCTCACTCTCTTTGAATCTTGTTTATCATGCTAAGAGGAGCAGGAAAAAGCAAAAAATTTCAGAATTGCACCTTGCAATGCGGAGAAATTACTGTTTGTGCATTTACAATATTCATTGATTTTTGCCATTGAAAAACGTCCAGAAATGATTGAAGCTACTGACTGAATGAAAGGAGCTGGCATCTCACTCTCTTTGAATCTTCTTTATCATGCTAAGAGGAGCAGGAAAAAGCAAAAAATTTCAGAATTGCACCTTGCAATGCGGAGAAATTACTGTTTGTGCATTTACAATATTCATTGATTTTTGCCATTGAAAAACATCATGTTATTCATATACCAGAAATGATTGAAGATACTGACTGAATGAAAGGAGCTGGCATCTCACTCTCTTTGAATCTTCTTTATCATGCTAAGAGGAGCAGGAAAAAGCAAAAAATTTCAGAATTGCACCTTGCAATGCGGAGAAATTACTGTTTGTGCATTTACAATATTCATTGATTTTTGCCATTGAAAAACGTCCAGAAATGATTGAAGCTACTGACTGAATGAAAGGAACTGGCATCTCACTCTCTTTGAATCTTCTTTATCATGCTAAGAGGAGCAGGAAAAAGCAAAAAATTTCAGAATTGCACCTTGCAATGCGGAGAAATTACTGTTTGTGCATTTACAAAATTCATTGATTTTTGCCATTGAAAAACATCATGTTATTCATATACCAGAAATGTTTGAAGCTACTGACTGAATGAAAGGAGCTGACATCTCACTCTCTTTGAATCTTCTTTATCATGCTAAGAGGAGCAGGAAAAAGCAAAAAATTTCAGAATTGCACCTTGCAATGCGGAGAAATTACTGTTTGTGCATTTACAATATTCATTGATTTTTGCCATTGAAAAACATCCAGAAATGATTGAAGCTACTGACTGAATGAAAGGAGCTGGCATCTCACTCTCTTTGAATCTTCTTTATCATGCTAAGAGGAGCAGGAAAAAGCAAAAAATTTCAGAATTGCACCTTGCAATGCGGAGAAATTACTGTTTGTGCATTTACAATATTCATTGATTTTTGCCATTGAAAAACATCATGTTATTCATATACCAGAAATGTTTGAAGCTACTGACTGAATGAAAGGAGCTGGCATCTCACTCTCTTTGAATCTTCTTTATCATGCTAAGAGGAGCAGGAAAAAGCAAAAAATTTCAGAATTGCACCTTGCAATGCGGAGAAATTACTGTTTGTGCATTTACAATATTCATTGATTTTTGCCATTGAAAAACATCATGTTATTCATATACCAGAAATGTTTGAAGCTACTGACTGAATGAAAGGAGCTGGCATCTCACTCTCTTTGAATCTTCTTTATCATGCTAAGAGGAGCAGGAAAAAGCAAAAAATTTCAGAATTGCACCTTGCAATGTGGAGAAATTACTGTTTGTGCATTTACAATATTCATTGATTTTTACCATTGAAAAAGGTCCAGAAATGATTGAAGCTACTGACTGAATGAAAGTAGCTGGCATCTCACTCTCTTTGAATCTTCTTTATCATGCTAAGAGGAGCAGGAAAAAGCAAAAAATTTCAGAATTGCACCTTGCAATGTGGAGAAATTACTGTTTGTGCATTTACAATATTCATTGATTTTTACCATTGAAAAACATCCAGAAATGATTGAAGCTACTGACTGAATGAAAGTAGCTGGCATCTCACTCTCTTTGAATCTTCTTTATCATGCTAAGAGGAGCAGGAAAAAGCAAAAAATTTCAGAATTGCACCTTGCAATGCAGAGAAATTACTGTTTGTGCATTTACAATATTCATTGATTTTTGCCATTGAAAAACATCATGTTATTCATATACCAGAAATGTTTGAAGCTACTGACTGAATGAAAGGAGCTGGCATCTCACTCTCTTTGAATCTTCTTTATCATGCTAAGAGGAGCAGGAAAAAGCAAAAAATTTCAGAATTGCACCTTGCAATGTGGAGAAATTACTGTTTGTGCATTTACAATATTCATTGATTTTTACCATTGAAAAACATCCAGAAATGATTGAAGCTACTGACTGAATGAAAGTAGCTGGCATCTCACTCTCTTTGTATCTTCTTTATCATGCTAAGAGGAGCAGGAAAAAGCAAAAAATTTCAGACTTGCACCTTGCAATGCGGAGAAATTACTGTTTGTGCATTTACAATATTCATTGATTTTTGCCATTGAAAAACATCATGTTATTCATATACCAGAAATGTTTGAAGCTACTGACTGAATGAAAGGAGCTGGCATCTCACTCTCTTTGAATCTTCTTTATCATGCTAAGAGGAGCAGGAAAAAGCAAAAAATTTCAGAATTGCACCTTGCAATGCGGAGAAATTACTGTTTGTGCATTTACAATATTCATTGATTTTTGCCATTGAAAAACGTCCAGAAATGATTGAAGCTACTGACTGAATGAAAGGAGCTGGCATCTCACTCTCTTTGAATCTTGTTTATCATGCTAAGAGGAGCAGGAAAAAGCAAAAAATTTCAGAATTGCACCTTGCAATGCGGAGAAATTACTGTTTGTGCATTTACAATATTCATTGATTTTTGCCATTGAAAAACGTCCAGAAATGATTGAAGCTACTGACTGAATGAAAGGAGCTGGCATCTCACTCTCTTTGAATCTTCTTTATCATGCTAAGAGGAGCAGGAAAAAGCAAAAAATTTCAGAATTGCACCTTGCAATGCGGAGAAATTACTGTTTGTGCATTTACAATATTCATTGATTTTTGCCATTGAAAAACATCATGTTATTCATATACCAGAAATGATTGAAGATACTGACTGAATGAAAGGAGCTGGCATCTCACTCTCTTTGAATCTTCTTTATCATGCTAAGAGGAGCAGGAAAAAGCAAAAAATTTCAGAATTGCACCTTGCAATGCGGAGAAATTACTGTTTGTGCATTTACAATATTCATTGATTTTTGCCATTTTAAAACGTCCAGAAATGATTGAAGCTACTGACTGAATGAAAGGAACTGGCATCTCACTCTCTTTGAATCTTCTTTATCATGCTAAGAGGAGCAGGAAAAAGCAAAAAATTTCAGAATTGCACCTTGCAATGCGGAGAAATTACTGTTTGTGCATTTACAAAATTCATTGATTTTTGCCATTGAAAAACATCATGTTATTCATATACCAGAAATGTTTGAAGCTACTGACTGAATGAAAGGAGCTGACATCTCACTCTCTTTGAATCTTCTTTATCATGCTAAGAGGAGCAGGAAAAAGCAAAAAATTTCAGAATTGCACCTTGCAATGCGGAGAAATTACTGTTTGTGCATTTACAATATTCATTGATTTTTGCCATTGAAAAACATCCAGAAATGATTGAAGCTACTGACTGAATGAAAGGAGCTGGCATCTCACTCTCTTTGAGTCTTCTTTATCATGCTAAGAGGAGCAGGAAAAAGCAAAAAATTTCAGAATTGCACCTTGCAATGCGGAGAAATTACTGTTTGTGCATTTACAATATTCATTGATTTTTGCCATTGAAAAACATCATGTTATTCATATACCAGAAATGTTTGAAGCTACTGACTGAATGAAAGGAGCTGGCATCTCACTCTCTTTGAATCTTCTTTATCATGCTAAGAGGAGCAGGAAAAAGCAAAAAATTTCAGAATTGCACCTTGCAATGCGGAGAAATTACTGTTTGTGCATTTACAATATTCATTGATTTTTGCCATTGAAAAACATCATGTTATTCATATACCAGAAATGTTTGAAGCTACTGACTGAATGAAAGGAGCTGGCATCTCACTCTCTTTGAATCTTCTTTATCATGCTAAGAGGAGCAGGAAAAAGCAAAAAATTTCAGAATTGCACCTTGCAATGTGGAGAAATTACTGTTTGTGCATTTACAATATTCATTGATTTTTACCATTGAAAAAGGTCCAGAAATGATTGAAGCTACTGACTGAATGAAAGTAGCTGGCATCTCACTCTCTTTGAATCTTCTTTATCATGCTAAGAGGAGCAGGAAAAAGCAAAAAATTTCAGACTTGCACCTTGCAATGCGGAGAAATTACTGTTTGTGCATTTACAATATTCATTGATTTTTGCCATTGAAAAACATCATGTTATTCATATACCAGAAATGTTTGAAGCTACTGACTGAATGAAAGGAGCTGGCATCTCACTCTCTTTGAATCTTCTTTATCATGCTAAGAGGAGCAGGAAAAAGCAAAAAATTTCAGAATTGCACCTTGCAATGCGGAGAAATTACTGTTTGTGCATTTACAATATTCATTGATTTTTGCCATTGAAAAACGTCCAGAAATGATTGAAGCTACTGACTGAATGAAAGGAGCTGGCATCTCACTCTCTTTGAATCTTGTTTATCATGCTAAGAGGAGCAGGAAAAAGCAAAAAATTTCAGAATTGCACCTTGCAATGCGGAGAAATTACTGTTTGTGCATTTACAATATTCATTGATTTTTGCCATTGAAAAACGTCCAGAAATGATTGAAGCTACTGACTGAATGAAAGGAGCTGGCATCTCACTCTCTTTGAATCTTCTTTATCATGCTAAGAGGAGCAGGAAAAAGCAAAAAATTTCAGAATTGCACCTTGCAATGCGGAGAAATTACTGTTTGTGCATTTACAATATTCATTGATTTTTGCCATTGAAAAACATCATGTTATTCATATACCAGAAATGATTGAAGATACTGACTGAATGAAAGGAGCTGGCATCTCACTCTCTTTGAATCTTCTTTATCATGCTAAGAGGAGCAGGAAAAAGCAAAAAATTTCAGAATTGCACCTTGCAATGCGGAGAAATTACTGTTTGTGCATTTACAATATTCATTGATTTTTGCCATTGAAAAACGTCCAGAAATGATTGAAGCTACTGACTGAATGAAAGGAACTGGCATCTCACTCTCTTTGAATCTTCTTTATCATGCTAAGAGGAGCAGGAAAAAGCAAAAAATTTCAGAATTGCACCTTGCAATGCGGAGAAATTACTGTTTGTGCATTTACAAAATTCATTGATTTTTGCCATTGAAAAACATCATGTTATTCATATACCAGAAATGTTTGAAGCTACTGACTGAATGAAAGGAGCTGACATCTCACTCTCTTTGAATCTTCTTTATCATGCTAAGAGGAGCAGGAAAAAGCAAAAAATTTCAGAATTGCACCTTGCAATGCGGAGAAATTACTGTTTGTGCATTTACAATATTCATTGATTTTTGCCATTGAAAAACATCCAGAAATGATTGAAGCTACTGACTGAATGAAAGGAGCTGGCATCTCACTCTCTTTGAATCTTCTTTATCATGCTAAGAGGAGCAGGAAAAAGCAAAAAATTTCAGAATTGCACCTTGCAATGCGGAGAAATTACTGTTTGTGCATTTACAATATTCATTGATTTTTGCCATTGAAAAACATCATGTTATTCATATACCAGAAATGTTTGAAGCTACTGACTGAATGAAAGGAGCTGGCATCTCACTCTCTTTGAATCTTCTTTATCATGCTAAGAGGAGCAGGAAAAAGCAAAAAATTTCAGAATTGCACCTTGCAATGCGGAGAAATTACTGTTTGTGCATTTACAATATTCATTGATTTTTGCCATTGAAAAACATCATGTTATTCCTATACCAGAAATGTTTGAAGCTACTGACTGAATGAAAGGAGCTGGCATCTCACTCTCTTTGAATCTTCTTTATCATGCTAAGAGGAGCAGGAAAAAGCAAAAAATTTCAGAATTGCACCTTGCAATGTGGAGAAATTACTGTTTGTGCATTTACAATATTCATTGATTTTTACCATTGAAAAAGGTCCAGAAATGATTGAAGCTACTGACTGAATGAAAGTAGCTGGCATCTCACTCTCTTTGAATCTTCTTTATCATGCTAAGAGGAGCAGGAAAAAGCAAAAAATTTCAGAATTGCACCTTGCAATGTGGAGAAATTACTGTTTGTGCATTTACAATATTCATTGATTTTTACCATTGAAAAACATCCAGAAATGATTGAAGCTACTGACTGAATGAAAGTAGCTGGCATCTCACTCTCTTTGAATCTTCTTTATCATGCTAAGAGGAGCAGGAAAAAGCAAAAAATTTCAGAATTGCACCTTGCAATGCAGAGAAATTACTGTTTGTGCATTTACAATATTCATTGATTTTTGCCATTGAAAAACATCATGTTATTCATATACCAGAAATGTTTGAAGCTACTGACTGAATGAAAGGAGCTGGCATCTCACTCTCTTTGAATCTTCTTTATCATGCTAAGAGGAGCAGGAAAAAGCAAAAAATTTCAGAATTGCACCTTGCAATGTGGAGAAATTACTGTTTGTGCATTTACAATATTCATTGATTTTTACCATTGAAAAACATCCAGAAATGATTGAAGCTACTGACTGAATGAAAGTAGCTGGCATCTCACTCTCTTTGTATCTTCTTTATCATGCTAAGAGGAGCAGGAAAAAGCAAAAAATTTCAGACTTGCACCTTGCAATGCGGAGAAATTACTGTTTGTGCATTTACAATATTCATTGATTTTTGCCATTGAAAAACATCATGTTATTCATATACCAGAAATGTTTGAAGCTACTGACTGAATGAAAGGAGCTGGCATCTCACTCTCTTTGAATCTTCTTTATCATGCTAAGAGGAGCAGGAAAAAGCAAAAAATTTCAGAATTGCACCTTGCAATGCGGAGAAATTACTGTTTGTGCATTTACAATATTCATTGATTTTTGCCATTGAAAAACGTCCAGAAATGATTGAAGCTACTGACTGAATGAAAGGAGCTGGCATCTCACTCTCTTTGAATCTTGTTTATCATGCTAAGAGGAGCAGGAAAAAGCAAAAAATTTCAGAATTGCACCTTGCAATGCGGAGAAATTACTGTTTGTGCATTTACAATATTCATTGATTTTTGCCATTGAAAAACGTCCAGAAATGATTGAAGCTACTGACTGAATGAAAGGAGCTGGCATCTCACTCTCTTTGAATCTTCTTTATCATGCTAAGAGGAGCAGGAAAAAGCAAAAAATTTCAGAATTGCACCTTGCAATGCGGAGAAATTACTGTTTGTGCATTTACAATATTCATTGATTTTTGCCATTGAAAAACATCATGTTATTCATATACCAGAAATGATTGAAGATACTGACTGAATGAAAGGAGCTGGCATCTCACTCTCTTTGAATCTTCTTTATCATGCTAAGAGGAGCAGGAAAAAGCAAAAAATTTCAGAATTGCACCTTGCAATGCGGAGAAATTACTGTTTGTGCATTTACAATATTCATTGATTTTTGCCATTGAAAAACGTCCAGAAATGATTGAAGCTACTGACTGAATGAAAGGAACTGGCATCTCACTCTCTTTGAATCTTCTTTATCATGCTAAGAGGAGCAGGAAAAAGCAAAAAATTTCAGAATTGCACCTTGCAATGCGGAGAAATTACTGTTTGTGCATTTACAAAATTCATTGATTTTTGCCATTGAAAAACATCATGTTATTCATATACCAGAAATGTTTGAAGCTACTGACTGAATGAAAGGAGCTGACATCTCACTCTCTTTGAATCTTCTTTATCATGCTAAGAGGAGCAGGAAAAAGCAAAAAATTTCAGAATTGCACCTTGCAATGCGGAGAAATTACTGTTTGTGCATTTACAATATTCATTGATTTTTGCCATTGAAAAACATCCAGAAATGATTGAAGCTACTGACTGAATGAAAGGAGCTGGCATCTCACTCTCTTTGAATCTTCTTTATCATGCTAAGAGGAGCAGGAAAAAGCAAAAAATTTCAGAATTGCACCTTGCAATGCGGAGAAATTACTGTTTGTGCATTTACAATATTCATTGATTTTTGCCATTGAAAAACATCATGTTATTCATATACCAGAAATGTTTGAAGCTACTGACTGAATGAAAGGAGCTGGCATCTCACTCTCTTTGAATCTTCTTTATCATGCTAAGAGGAGCAGGAAAAAGCAAAAAATTTCAGAATTGCACCTTGCAATGTGGAGAAATTACTGTTTGTGCATTTACAATATTCATTGATTTTTACCATTGAAAAAGGTCCAGAAATGATTGAAGCTACTGACTGAATGAAAGTAGCTGGCATCTCACTCTCTTTGAATCTTCTTTATCATGCTAAGAGGAGCAGGAAAAAGCAAAAAATTTCAGACTTGCACCTTGCAATGCGGAGAAATTACTGTTTGTGCATTTACAATATTCATTGATTTTTGCCATTGAAAAACATCATGTTATTCATATACCAGAAATGTTTGAAGCTACTGACTGAATGAAAGGAGCTGGCATCTCACTCTCTTTGAATCTTCTTTATCATGCTAAGAGGAGCAGGAAAAAGCAAAAAATTTCAGAATTGCACCTTGCAATGCGGAGAAATTACTGTTTGTGCATTTACAATATTCATTGATTTTTGCCATTGAAAAACGTCCAGAAATGATTGAAGCTACTGACTGAATGAAAGGAACTGGCATCTCACTCTCTTTGAATCTTCTTTATCATGCTAAGAGGAGCAGGAAAAAGCAAAAAATTTCAGAATTGCACCTTGCAATGCGGAGAAATTACTGTTTGTGCATTTACAAAATTCATTGATTTTTGCCATTGAAAAACATCATGTTATTCATATACCAGAAATGTTTGAAGCTACTGACTGAATGAAAGGAGCTGACATCTCACTCTCTTTGAATCTTCTTTATCATGCTAAGAGGAGCAGGAAAAAGCAAAAAATTTCAGAATTGCACCTTGCAATGCGGAGAAATTACTGTTTGTGCATTTACAATATTCATTGATTTTTGCCATTGAAAAACATCCAGAAATGATTGAAGCTACTGACTGAATGAAAGGAGCAGGCATCTCACTCTCTTTGAATCTTCTTTATCATGCTAAGAGGAGCAGGAAAAAGCAAAAAATTTCAGAATTGCACCTTGCAATGCGGAGAAATTACTGTTTGTGCATTTACAATATTCATTGATTTTTGCCATTGAAAAACATCATGTTATTCATATACCAGAAATGTTTGAAGCTACTGACTGAATGAAAGGAGCTGGCATCTCACTCTCTTTGAATCTTCTTTATCATGCTAAGAGGAGCAGGAAAAAGCAAAAAATTTCAGAATTGCACCTTGCAATGTGGAGAAATTACTGTTTGTGCATTTACAATATTCATTGATTTTTACCATTGAAAAAGGTCCAGAAATGATTGAAGCTACTGACTGAATGAAAGTAGCTGGCATCTCACTCTCTTTGAATCTTCTTTATCATGCTAAGAGGAGCAGGAAAAAGCAAAAAATTTCAGACTTGCACCTTGCAATGCGGAGAAATTACTGTTTGTGCATTTACAATATTCATTGATTTTTGCCATTGAAAAACATCATGTTATTCATATACCAGAAATGTTTGAAGCTACTGACTGAATGAAAGGAGCTGGCATCTCACTCTCTTTGAATCTTCTTTATCATGCTAAGAGGAGCAGGAAAAAGCAAAAAATTTCAGAATTGCACCTTGCAATGCGGAGAAATTACTGTTTGTGCATTTACAATATTCATTGATTTTTGCCATTGAAAAACATGTTATTCATATACCAGAAATGTTTGAAGCTACTGACTGAATGAAAGGAGCTGGCACCTCACTCTCTTTGAATCTTTATCATGCTAAGAGGAGCGGGAAAAAGCAAAAAACTTCAGAATTGCACCTTGCAATGCGGAGAAATTACTGTTTGTGCATTTACAATATTCATTGATTTTTGCCATTGAAAAACGTCCAGAAATGATTGAAGGTACTGACTGAATGAAAGGAGCTGGCATCTCACTCTCTTTGAATCTTCTTTATCATGCTAAGAGGAGCAGGAAAAAGCAAAAAATTTCAGAATTGCACCTTGCAATGCGGAGAAATTACTGTTTGTGCATTTACAATATTCATTGATTTTTGCCATTGAAAAACGTCCAGAAATGATTGAAGCTACTGACTGAATGAAAGGAGCTGGCATCTCACTCTCTTTGAATCTTCTTTATTATGCTAAGAGGAGCAGGAAAAAGCAAAAAATTTCAGAATTGCACCTTGCAATGCGGAGAAATTACAGTTTGTGCATTTACAATATTCATTGATTTTTGCCATTGAAAAACATCCAGAAATGATTGAAGCTACTGACTGAATGAAAGGAGCTGGCATCTCACTCTCTTTGAATCTTCTTTATCATGCTAAGAGGAGCAGGAAAAAGCAAAAAATTTCAGAATTGCACCTTGCAATGCGGAGAAATTACTGTTTGTGCATTTACAATATTCATTGATTTTTGCCATTGAAAAACATCATGTTATTCATATACCAGAAATGTTTGAAGCTACTGACTGAATGAAAGGAGCTGGCATCTCACTCTCTTTGAATCTTCTTTATCATGCTAAGAGGAGCAGGAAAAAGCAAAAAATTTCAGAATTGCACCTTGCAATGTGGAGAAATTACTGTTTGTGCATTTACAATATTCATTGATTTTTACCATTGAAAAACGTCCAGAAATGATTGAAGCTACTGACTGAATGAAAGTAGCTGGCATCTCACTCTCTTTGAATCTTCTTTATCATGCTAAGAGGAGCAGGAAAAAGCAAAAAATTTCAGACTTGCACCTTGCAATGCGGAGAAATTACTGTTTGTGCATTTACAATATTCATTGATTTTTGCCATTGAAAAACATCATGTTATTCATATACCAGAAATGTTTGAAGCTACTGACTGAATGAAAGGAGCTGGCATCTCACTCTCTTTGAATCTTCTTTATCATGCTAAGAGGAGCAGGAAAAAGCAAAAAATTTCAGAATTGCACCTTGCAATGCGGAGAAATTACTGTTTGTGCATTTACAATATTCATTGATTTTTGCCATTGAAAAACGCCCAGAAATGATTGAAGCTACTGACTGAATGAAAGGAGCTGGCATCTCACTCTCTTTGAATCTTGTTTATCATGCTAAGAGGAGCAGGAAAAAGCAAAAAATTTCAGAATTGCACCTTGCAATGCGGAGAAATTACAGTTTGTGCATTTACAATATTCATTGATTTTTGCCATTGAAAAACATCCAGAAATGATTGAAGCTACTGACTGAATGAAAGGAGCTGGCATCTCACTCTCTTTGAATCTTCTTTATCATGCTAAGAGGAGCAGGAAAAAGCAAAAAATTTCAGAATTGCAAGTTGCAATGCGGAGAAATTACTGTTTGTGCATTTACAATATTCATTGATTTTTGCCATTGAAAAACATCATGTTATTCATATACCAGAAATGTTTGAAGCTACTGACTGAATGAAAGGAGCTGGCATCTCACTCTCTTTGAATCTTCTTTATCATGCTAAGAGGAGCAGGAAAAAGCAAAAAATTTCAGAATTGCACCTTGCAATGCGGAGAAATTACTGTTTGTGCATTTACAATATTCATTGATTTTTGCCATTGAAAAACATCATGTTATTCATATACCAGAAATGTTTGAAGCTACTGACTGAATGAAAGGAGCTGGCATCTCACTCTCTTTGAATCTTCTTTATCATGCTAAGAGGAGCAGGAAAAAGCAAAAAATTTCAGAATTGCACCTTGCAATGTGGAGAAATTACTGTTTGTGCATTTACAATATTCATTGATTTTTACCATTGAAAAACGTCCAGAAATGATTGAAGCTACTGACTGAATGAAAGTAGCTGGCATCTCACTCTCTTTGAATCTTCTTTATCATGCTAAGAGGAGCAGGAAAAAGCAAAAAATTTCAGACTTGCACCTTGCAATGCGGAGAAATTACTGTTTGTGCATTTACAATATTCATTGATTTTTGCCATTGAAAAACATCATGTTATTCATATACCAGAAATGTTTGAAGCTACTGACTGAATGAAAGGAGCTGGCATCTCACTCTCTTTGAATCTTCTTTATCATGCTAAGAGGAGCAGGAAAAAGCAAAAAATTTCAGAATTGCACCTTGCAATGCGGAGAAATTACTGTTTGTGCATTTACAATATTCATTGATTTTTGCCATTGAAAAACGTCCAGAAATGATTGAAGCTACTGACTGAATGAAAGGAGCTGGCATCTCACTCTCTTTGAATCTTGTTTATCATGCTAAGAGGAGCAGGAAAAAGCAAAAAATTTCAGAATTGCACCTTGCAATGCGGAGAAATTACTGTTTGTGCATTTACAATATTCATTGATTTTTGCCATTGAAAAACATCCAGAAATGATTGAAGCTACTGACTGAATGAAAGGAGCTGGCATCTCACTCTCTTTGAATCTTCTTTATCATGCTAAGAGGAGCAGGAAAAAGCAAAAAATTTCAGAATTGCACCTTGCAATGCGGAGAAATTACTGTTTGTGCATTTACAATATTCATTGATTTTTGCCATTGAAAAACATCATGTTATTCATATACCAGAAATGTTTGAAGCTACTGACTGAATGAAAGGAGCTGGCATCTCACTCTCTTTGAATATTCTTTATCATGCTAAGAGGAGCAGGAAAAAGCAAAAAATTTCAGAATTGCACCTTGCAATGCGGAGAAATTACTGTTTGTGCATTTACAATATTCATTGATTTTTGCCATTGAAAAACGTCCAGAAATGATTGAAGCTACTGACTGAATGAAAGGAGCTGGCATCTCACTCTCTTTGAATCTTGTTTATCATGCTAAGAGGAGCAGGAAAAAGCAAAAAATTTCAGAATTGCACCTTGCAATGCGGAGAAATTACTGTTTGTGCATTTACAATATTCATTGATTTTTGCCATTGAAAAACATCCAGAAATGATTGAAGCTACTGACTGAATGAAAGGAGCTGGCATCTCACTCTCTTTGAATCTTCTTTATCATGCTAAGAGGAGCAGGAAAAAGCAAAAAATTTCAGAATTGCACCTTGCAATGCGGAGAAATTACTGTTTGTGCATTTACAATATTCATTGATTTTTGCCATTGAAAAACATCATGTTATTCATATACCAGAAATGTTTGAAGCTACTGACTGAATGAAAGGAGCTGGCATCTCACTCTCTTTGAATCTTCTTTATCATGCTAAGAGGAGCAGGAAAAAGCAAAAAATTTCATAATTGCACCTTGCAATGCGGAGAAATTACTGTTTGTGCATTTACAATATTCATTGATTTTTGCCATTGAAAAACGTCCAGAAATGATTGAAGCTACTGACTGAATGAAAGGAGCTGGCATCTCACTCTCTTTGAATCATGTTTATCATGCTAAGAGGAGCAGGAAAAAGCAAAAAATTTCAGAATTGCACCTTGCAATGCGGAGAAATTACTGTTTGTGCATTTACAATATTCATTGATTTTTGCCATTGAAAAACGTCCAGAAATTATTGAAGCTACTGACTGAATGAAAGGAGCTGGCATCTCACTCTCTTTGAATCTTCTTTATCATGCTAAGAGGAGCAGGAAAAAGCAAAAAATTTCAGAATTGCACCTTGCAATGCGGAGAAATTACTGTTTGTGCATTTACAATATTCATTGATTTTTGCCATTGAAAAACATCATGTTATTCATATACCAGAAATGATTGAAGCTACTGACTGAATGAAAGGAGCTGGCATCTCACTCTCTTTGAATCTTCTTTATCATGCTAAGAGGAGCAGGAAAAAGTAAAAAATTTCAGAATTGCACTATGCAATGCGGAGAAATTACTGTTTGTGCATTTATAATATTCAATGATTTTTGCCATTGAAAAACGTCCAGAAATGATTGAAGCTACTGACTGAACGAAAGGAGCTGGCATCTCACTCTCTTTGAATCTTCTTTATCATGCTAAGAGGAGCAGGAAAAAGCAAAAAATTTCAGAATTGCACCTTGCAATGCGGAGAAATTACTGTTTGTGCATTTACAATATTCATTGATTTTTGCCATTGAAAAACATCATGTTATTCATATACCAGAAATGTTTGAAGCTACTGACTGAATGAAAGGAGCTGGCATCTCACTCTCTTTGAATCTTCTTTATCATGCTAAGTGGAGCAGGAAAAAGCAAAAAATTTCAGAATTGCAACTTGCAATGCGGAGAAATTACTGTTTGTGCATTTACAATATTCATTGATTTTTGCCATTGAAAAACGTCCAGAAATGATTGAAGCTACTGACTGAATGAAAGGAGCTGGCATCTCACTCTCTTTGAATCTTCTTTATCATGCTAAGAGGAGCAGGTAAAAGCAAAAAATTTCAGAATTGCACCTTGCAATGCGGAGAAATTACTGTTTGTGCATTTACAATATTCATTGATTTTTGCCATTGAAAAACGTCCAGAAATGATTGAAGCTACTGACTGAATGAAAGGAGCTGGCATCTCACTCTCTTTGAATCATGTTTATCATGCTAAGAGGAGCAGGAAAAAGCAAAAAATTTCAGAATTGCACCTTGCAATGCGGAGAAATTACTGTTTGTGCATTTACAATATTCATTGATTTTTGCCATTGAAAAACGTCCAGAAATTATTGAAGCTACTGACTGAATGAAAGGAGCTGGCATCTCACTCTCTTTGAATCTTCTTTATCATGCTAAGAGGAGCAGGAAAAAGCAAAAAATTTCAGAATTGCACCTTGCAATGCGGAGAAATTACTGTTTGTGCATTTACAATATTCATTGATTTTTGCCATTGAAAAACATCATGTTATTCATATACCAGAAATGATTGAAGCTACTGACTGAATGAAAGGAGCTGGCATCTCACTCTCTTTGAATCTTCTTTATCATGCTAAGAGGAGCAGGAAAAAGCAAAAAATTTCAGAATTGCACCTTGCAATGCGGAGAAATTACTGTTTGTGCATTTACAATATTCATTGATTTTTGCCATTGAAAAACATCATGTTATTCATATACCAGAAATGTTTGAAGCTACTGACTGAATGAAAGGAGCTGGCATCTCACTCTCTTTGAATCTTCTTTATCATGCTAAGAGGAGCAGGAAAAAGCAAAAAATTTCAGAATTGCACCTTGCAATGCGGAGAAATTACTGTTTGTGCATTTACAATATTCATTGATTTTTACCATTGAAAAACGTCCAGAAATGATTGAGGCTACTGACTGAACGAAAGGAGCTGGCATCTCACTCTCTTTGAATCTTCTTTAACATGCTAAGAGGAGCAGGAAAAAGCAAAAAATTTCAGAATTGCACCTTGCAATGCGGAGAAATTACTGTTTGTGCATTTACAATATTCATTGATTTTTGCCATTGAAAAACATCATGTTATTCATATACCAGAAATGTTTGAAGCTACTGACTGAATGAAAGGAGCTGGCATCTCACTCTCTTTGAATCTTCTTTATCATGCTAAGAGGAGCAGGAAAAAACAAAAAATTTCAGAATTGCACCTTGCAATGCGGAGAAATTACTGTTTGTGCATTTACAATATTCATTGATTTTTGCCATTGAAAAACATCATGTTATTCATATACCAGAAATGTTTGAAGCTACTGACTGAATGAAAGGAGCTGGCATCTCACTCTCTTTGAATCTTCTTTATCATGCTAAGAGGAGCAGGAAAAAGCAAAAAATTTCAGAATTGCACCTTGCAATGCGGAGAAATTACAGTTTGTGCATTTACAATATTCATTGATTTTTGCCATTGAAAAACGTCCAGAAATGATTGAAGCTACTGACTGAATGAAAGGAGCTGGCATCTCACTCTCTTTGAATCTTCTTTATCATGCTAAGAGGAGCAGGAAAAAGCAAAAAATTTCAGAATTGCACCTTGCAATGCGGAGAAATTACTGTTTGTGCATTTACAATATTCATTGATTTTTGCCATTGAAAAACGTCCAGAAATGATTGAAGCTACTGACTGAATGAAAGGAGCTGGCATCTCACTCTCTTTGAATCTTCTTTATCATGCTAAGAGGAGCAGGAAAAAGCAAAAAATTTCAGAATTGCTCCTTGCAATGCGGAGAAATTACTGTTTGTGCATTTACAATATTCATTGATTTTTGCCATTGAAAAACATGTTATTCATATACCAGAAATGTTTGAAGCTACTGACTGAATGAAAGGAGCTGGCACCTCACTCTCTTTGAATCTTCTTTATCATGCTAAGAGGAGCAGGAAAAAGCAAAAAATTTCAGAATTGCACCTTGCAATGCGGAGAAATTACTGTTTGTGCATTTACAATATTCATTGATTTTTGCAATTGAAAAACGTCCAGAAATGATTGAAGCTACTGACTGAATGAAAGGAGCTGGCATCTCACTCTCTTTGAATCTTCTTTATCATGCTAAGAGGAGCAGGAAAAAGCAAAAAATTTCAGAATTGCACCTTGCAATGCGGAGAAATTACTGTTTGTGCATTTACAATATTCATTGATTTTTGCCATTGAAAAACATCATGTTATTCATATACCAGAAATGTTTGAAGCTACTGACTGAATGAAAGGAGCTGGCATCTCACTCTCTTTGAATCTTCTTTATCATGCTAAGAGGAGCAGGAAAAAGCAAAAAATTTCATAATTGCACCTTGCAATGCGGAGAAATTACTGTTTGTGCATTTACAATATTCATTGATTTTTGCCATTGAAAAACGTCCAGAAATGATTGAAGCTACTGACTGAATGAAAGGAGCTGGCATCTCACTCTCTTTGAATCATGTTTATCATGCTAAGAGGAGCAGGAAAAAGCAAAAAATTTCAGAATTGCACCTTGCAATGCGGAGAAATTACTGTTTGTGCATTTACAATATTCATTGATTTTTGCCATTGAAAAACGTCCAGAAATTATTGAAGCTACTGACTGAATGAAAGGAGCTGGCATCTCACTCTCTTTGAATCTTCTTTATCATGCTAAGAGGAGCAGGAAAAGGCAAAAAATTTCAGAATTGCACCTTGCAATGCGGAGAAATTACTGTTTGTGCATTTACAATATTCATTGATTTTTGCCATTGAAAAACATCATGTTATTCATATACCAGAAATGATTGAAGCTACTGACTGAATGAAAGGAGCTGGCATCTCACTCTCTTTGAATCTTCTTTATCATGCTAAGAGGAGCAGGAAAAAGTAAAAAATTTCAGAATTGCACAATGCAATGCGGAGAAATTACTGTTTGTGCATTTATAATATTCAATGATTTTTGCCATTGAAAAACGTCCAGAAATGATTGAAGCTACTGACTGAACGAAAGGAGCTGGCATCTCACTCTCTTTGAATCTTCTTTATCATGCTAAGAGGAGCAGGAAAAAGCAAAAAATTTCAGAATTGCACCTTGCAATGCGGAGAAATTACTGTTTGTGCATTTACAATATTCATTGATTTTTGCCATTGAAAAACATCATGTTATTCATATACCAGAAATGTTTGAAGCTACTGACTGAATGAAAGGAGCTGGCATCTCACTCTCTTTGAATCTTCTTTATCATGCTAAGTGGAGCAGGAAAAAGCAAAAAATTTCAGAATTGCAACTTGCAATGCGGAGAAATTACTGTTTGTGCATTTACAATATTCATTGATTTTTGCCATTGAAAAACGTCCAGAAATGATTGAAGCTACTGACTGAATGAAAGGAGCTGGCATCTCACTCTCTTTGAATCTTCTTTATCATGCTAAGAGGAGCAGGTAAAAGCAAAAAATTTCAGAATTGCACCTTGCAATGCGGAGAAATTACTGTTTGTGCATTTACAATATTCATTGATTTTTGCCATTGAAAAACGTCCAGAAATGATTGAAGCTACTGACTGAATGAAAGGAGCTGGCATCTCACTCTCTTTGAATCTTCTTTATCATGCTAAGAGGAGCAGGAAAAAGCAAAAAATTTCAGAATTGCACCTTGCAATGCGGAGAAATTACTGTTTGTGCATTTACAATATTCATTGATTTTTACCATTGAAAAACGTCCAGAAATGATTGAGGCTACTGACTGAACGAAAGGAGCTGGCATCTCACTCTCTTTGAATCTTCTTTAACATGCTAAGAGGAGCAGGAAAAAGCAAAAAATTTCAGAATTGCACCTTGCAATGCGGAGAAATTACTGTTTGTGCATTTACAATATTCATTGATTTTTGCCATTGAAAAACATCATGTTATTCATATACCAGAAATGTTTGAAGCTACTGACTGAATGAAAGGAGCTGGCATCTCACTCTCTTTGAATCTTCTTTATCATGCTAAGAGGAGCAGGAAAAAACAAAAAATTTCAGAATTGCACCTTGCAATGCGGAGAAATTACTGTTTGTGCATTTACAATATTCATTGATTTTTGCCATTGAAAAACATCATGTTATTCATATACCAGAAATGTTTGAAGCTACTGACTGAATGAAAGGAGCTGGCATCTCACTCTCTTTGAATCTTCTTTATCATGCTAAGAGGAGCAGGAAAAAGCAAAAAATTTCAGAATTGCACCTTGCAATGCGGAGAAATTACAGTTTGTGCATTTACAATATTCATTGATTTTTGCCATTGAAAAACGTCCAGAAATGATTGAAGCTACTGACTGAATGAAAGGAGCTGGCATCTCACTCTCTTTGAATCTTCTTTATCATGCTAAGAGGAGCAGGAAAAAGCAAAAAATTTCAGAATTGCACCTTGCAATGCGGAGAAATTACTGTTTGTGCATTTACAATATTCATTGATTTTTGCCATTGAAAAACGTCCAGAAATGATTGAAGCTACTGACTGAATGAAAGGAGCTGGCATCTCACTCTCTTTGAATCTTCTTTATCATGCTAAGAGGAGCAGGAAAAAGCAAAAAATTTCAGAATTGCTCCTTGCAATGCGGAGAAATTACTGTTTGTGCATTTACAATATTCATTGATTTTTGCCATTGAAAAACATGTTATTCATATACCAGAAATGTTTGAAGCTACTGACTGAATGAAAGGAGCTGGCACCTCACTCTCTTTGAATCTTCTTTATCATGCTAAGAGGAGCAGGAAAAAGCAAAAAATTTCAGAATTGCACCTTGCAATGCGGAGAAATTACTGTTTGTGCATTTACAATATTCATTGATTTTTGCCATTGAAAAACGTCCAGAAATGATTGAAGCTACTGACTGAATGAAAGGAGCTGGCATCTCACTCTCTTTGAATCTTCTTTATCATGCTAAGAGGAGCAGGAAAAAGCAAAAAATTTCAGAATTGCACCTTGCAATGCGGAGAAATTACTGTTTGTGCATTTACAATATTCATTGATTTTTGCCATTGAAAAACGTTCAGAAATGATTGAAGCTACTGACTGAATGAAAGGAGCTGGCATCTCACTCTCTTTGAATCTTCTTTATCATGCTAAGAGGAGCAGGAAAAAGCAAAAAATTTCAGAATTGCGCCTTGCAATGCGGAGAAATTAGTGTTTGTGCATTTACAAAATTCATTGATTTTTGCCATTGAAAAACATCATGTTATTCATTTACCAGAAATGATTGAAGCTACTGACTGAATGAAAGGAGCTGGCATCTCACTCTCTTTGAAACTTCTTTATCATGCTAAGAGGAGCAGGAAAAAGCAAAAAATTTCAGAATTGCACCTTGCAATGCGGAGAAATTACTGTTTGTGCATTTACAATATTCACTGATTTTTGCCATTGAAAAACGTCCAGAAATGATTGAAGCTACTGACTGAATGAAAGGAGCTGGCATCTCACTCTCTTTGAATCTTCTTTATCATGCTAAGAGGAGCAGGAAAAAGCAAAAAATTTCAGAATTGCACCTTGCAATGCGGAGAAATTACTGTTTGTGCATTTACAATATTCATTGATTTTTACCATTGAAAAACGTCCAGAAATGATTGAAGCTACTGACTGAATGAAAGTAGCTGGCATCTCACTCTCTTTGAATCTTCTTTATCATGCTAAGAGGAGCAGGAAAAAGCAAAAAATTTCAGACTTGCACCTTGCAATGCGGAGAAATTACTGTTTGTGCATTTACAATATTCATTGATTTTTGCCATTGAAAAACATCATGTTATTCATATACCAGAAATGTTTGAAGCTACTGACTGAATGAAAGGAGCTGGCATCTCACTCTCTTTGAATCTTCTTTATCATGCTAAGAGGAGCAGGAAAAAGCAAAAAATTTCAGAATTGCACCTTGCAATGCGGAGAAATTACTGTTTGTGCATTTACAATATTCATTGATTTTTGCCATTGAAAAACGTCCAGAAATGATTGAAGCTACTGACTGAATGAAAGGAGCTGGCATCTCACTCTCTTTGAATCTTCTTTATCATGCTAAGAGGAGCAGGAAAAAGCAAAAAATTTCAGAATTGCACCTTACAATGCGGAGAAATTACAGTTTGTGCATTTACAATATTCATTGATTTTTGCCATTGAAAAACGTCCAGAAATGATTGAAGCTACTGACTGAATGAAAGGAGCTGGCATCTCACTCTCTTTGAATCTTCTTTATCATGCTAAGAGGAGCAGGAAAAAGCAAAAAATTTCAGAATTGCACCTTGCAATGCGGAGAAATTACTGTTTGTGCATTTACAATATTCATTGATTTTTGCCATTGAAAAACGTCCAGAAATGATTGAAGCTACTGACTGAATGAAAGGAGCTGGCATCTCACTCTCTTTGAATCTTCTTTATCATGCTAAGAGGAGCAGGAAAAAGCAAAAAATTTCAGAATTGCACCTTGCAATGCGGAGAAATTACTGTTTGTGCATTTACAATATTCATTGATTTTTGCCATTGAAAAACATCATGTTATTCATATACCAGAAATGTTTGAAGCTACTGACTGAATGAAAGGAGCTGGCATCTCACTCTCTTTGAATCTTCTTTATCATGCTAAGAGGAGCAGGAAAAAGCAAAAAATTTCAGAATTGCACCTTGCAATGCGGAGAAATTACTGTTTGTGCAATTACAATATTCATTGATTTTTGCCATTGAAAAACGTCCAGAAATGATTGAAGCTACTGACTGAATGAAAGGAGCTGGCATCTCACTCTCTATGAATCTTCTTTATCATGCTAAGAGGAGCAGGAAAAGCAAAAAATTTCAGAATTGCACCTTGCAATGCGAAGAAATTACAGTTTGTGCATTTACAATATTCATTGACTTTTGCCATTGAAAAACATCCAGAAATGATTGAAGCTACTGACTGAATGAAAGGAGCTGGCATCTCACTCTCTTTGAATCTTCTTTATCATGCTAAGAGGAGCAGGAAAAAGCAAAAAATTTCAGAATTGCACCTTGCAATGCGGAGAAATTACTGTTTGTGCATTTACGATATTCATTGATTTTTGCCATTGAAAAACGTCCAGAAATGATTGAAGCTACTGACTGAATGAAAGGAGCTGGCATCTCACTCTCTTTGAATCTTCTTTATCATGCTAAGAGGAGCAGGAAAAAGCAAAAAATTTCAGAATTGCGCCTTGCAATGCGGAGAAATTACTGTTTGTGCATTTACAAAATTCATTGATTTTTGCCATTGAAAAACATCATGGTATTCATTTACCAGAAATGATTGAAGCTACTGACTGAATGAAAGGAGCTGGCATCTCACTCTCTTTGAATATTCTTTATCATGCTAAGAGGAGCAGGAAAAAGCAAAACTTTTCAGAATTGCACCTTGCAATGCGAAGAAATTACTGTTTGTGCATTTACAATATTCATTGATTTTTGCCATTGAAAAACGTCCAGAAATGATTGAAGCTACTGACTGAATGAAAGTAGCTGGCATCTCACTCTCTTTGAATCTTCTTTATCATGCTAAGAGGAGCAGGAAAAAGCAAAAAATTTCAGACTTGCACCTTGCAATGCGGAGAAATTACTGTTTGTGCATTTACAATATTCATTGATTTTTGCCATTGAAAAACATCATGTTATTCATATACCAGAAATGTTTGAAGCTACTGACTGAATGAAAGGAGCTGGCATCTCACTCTCTTTGAATCTTCTTTATCATGCTAAGAGGAGCAGGAAAAAGCAAAAAATTTCAGAATTGCACCTTGCAATGCGGAGAAATTACAGTTTGTGCATTTACAATATTCATTGATTTTTGCCATTGAAAAACGTCCAGAAATGATTGAAGCTACTGACTGAATGAAAGGAGCTGGCATCTCACTCTCTTTGAATCTTCTTTATCATGCTAAGAGGAGCAGGAAAAAGCAAAAAATTTCAGAATTGCACCTTGCAATGCGGAGAAATTACTGTTTGTGCATTTACAATATTCATTGATTTTTGCCATTGAAAAACGTCCAGAAATGATTGAAGCTACTGACTGAATGAAAGGAGCTGGCATCTCACTCTCTTTGAATCTTCTTTATCATGCTAAGAGGAGCAGGAAAAAGCAAAAAATTTCAGAATTGCTCCTTGCAATGCGGAGAAATTACTGTTTGTGCATTTACAATATTCATTGATTTTTGCCATTGAAAAACATGTTATTCATATACCAGAAATGTTTGAAGCTACTGACTGAATGAAAGGAGCTGGCACCTCACTCTCTTTGAATCTTCTTTATCATGCTAAGAGGAGCAGGAAAAAGCAAAAAATTTCAGAATTGCACCTTGCAATGCGGAGAAATTACTGTTTGTGCATTTACAATATTCATTGATTTTTGCCATTGAAAAACGTCCAGAAATGATTGAAGCTACTGACTGAATGAAAGGAGCTGGCATCTCACTCTCTTTGAATCTTCTTTATCATGCTAAGAGGAGCAGGAAAAAGCAAAAAATTTCAGAATTGCACCTTGCAATGCGGAGAAATTACTGTTTGTGCATTTACAATATTCATTGATTTTTGCCATTGAAAAACGTTCAGAAATGATTGAAGCTACTGACTGAATGAAAGGAGCTGGCATCTCACTCTCTTTGAATCTTCTTTATCATGCTAAGAGGAGCAGGAAAAAGCAAAAAATTTCAGAATTGCGCCTTGCAATGCGGAGAAATTAGTGTTTGTGCATTTACAAAATTCATTGATTTTTGCCATTGAAAAACATCATGTTATTCATTTACCAGAAATGATTGAAGCTACTGACTGAATGAAAGGAGCTGGCATCTCACTCTCTTTGAAACTTCTTTATCATGCTAAGAGGAGCAGGAAAAAGCAAAAAATTTCAGAATTGCACCTTGCAATGCGGAGAAATTACTGTTTGTGCATTTACAATATTCATTGATTTTTGCCATTGAAAAACGTCCAGAAATGATTGAAGCTACTGACTGAATGAAAGGAGCTGGCATCTCACTCTCTTTGAATCTTCTTTATCATGCTAAGAGGAGCAGGAAAAAGCAAAAAATTTCAGAATTGCACCTTGCAATGCGGAGAAATTACAGTTTGTGCATTTACAATATTCATTGATTTTTGCCATTGAAAAACGTCCAGAAATGATTGAAGCTACTGACTGAATGAAAGGAGCTGGCATCTCACTCTCTTTGAATCTTCTTTATCATGCTAAGAGGAGCAGGAAAAAGCAAAAAATTTCAGAATTGCACCTTGCAATGCGGAGAAATTACTGTTTGTGCATTTACAATATTCATTGATTTTTGCCATTGAAAAACGTCCAGAAATGATTGAAGCTACTGACTGAATGAAAGGAGCTGGCATCTCACTCTCTTTGAATCTTCTTTATCATGCTAAGAGGAGCAGGAAAAAGCAAAAAATTTCAGAATTGCACCTTGCAATGCGGAGAAATTACTGTTTGTGCATTTACAATATTCATTGATTTTTGCCATTGAAAAACATCATGTTATTCATATACCAGAAATGTTTGAAGCTACTGACTGAATGAAAGGAGCTGGCATCTCACTCTCTTTGAATCTTCTTTATCATGCTAAGAGGAGCAGGAAAAAGCAAAAAATTTCAGAATTGCACCTTGCAATGCGGAGAAATTACTGTTTGTGCAATTACAATATTCATTGATTTTTGCCATTGAAAAACGTCCAGAAATGATTGAAGCTACTGACTGAATGAAAGGAGCTGGCATCTCACTCTCTATGAATCTTCTTTATCATGCTAAGAGGAGCAGGAAAAGCAAAAAATTTCAGAATTGCACCTTGCAATGCGAAGAAATTACAGTTTGTGCATTTACAATATTCATTGACTTTTGCCATTGAAAAACATCCAGAAATGATTGAAGCTACTGACTGAATGAAAGGAGCTGGCATCTCACTCTCTTTGAATCTTCTTTATCATGCTAAGAGGAGCAGGAAAAAGCAAAAAATTTCAGAATTGCACCTTGCAATGCGGAGAAATTACTGTTTGTGCATTTACAATATTCATTGATTTTTGCCATTGAAAAACGTCCAGAAATGATTGAAGCTACTGACTGAATGAAAGGAGCTGGCATCTCACTCTCTTTGAATCTTCTTTATCATGCTAAGAGGAGCAGGAAAAAGCAAAAAATTTCAGAATTGCGCCTTGCAATGCGGAGAAATTACTGTTTGTGCATTTACAAAATTCATTGATTTTTGCCATTGAAAAACATCATGGTATTCATTTACCAGAAATGATTGAAGCTACTGACTGAATGAAAGGAGCTGGCATCTCACTCTCTTTGAATATTCTTTATCATGCTAAGAGGAGCAGGAAAAAGCAAAACATTTCAGAATTGCACCTTGCAATGCGAAGAAATTACTGTTTGTGCATTTACAATATTCATTGATTTTTGCCATTGAAAAACGTCCAGAAATGATTGAAGCTACTGACTGAATGAAAGTAGCTGGCATCTCACTCTCTTTGAATCTTCTTTATCATGCTAAGAGGAGCAGGAAAAAGCAAAAAATTTCAGACTTGCACCTTGCAATGCGGAGAAATTACTGTTTGTGCATTTACAATATTCATTGATTTTTGCCATTGAAAAACATCATGTTATTCATATACCAGAAATGTTTGAAGCTACTGACTGAATGAAAGGAGCTGGCATCTCACTCTCTTTGAATCTTCTTTATCATGCTAAGAGGAGCAGGAAAAAGCAAAAAATTTCAGAATTGCACCTTGCAATGCGGAGAAATTACTGTTTGTGCATTTACAATATTCATTGATTTTTGCCATTGAAAAACGTCCAGAAATGATTGAAGCTACTGACTGAATGAAAGGAGCTGGCATCTCACTCTCTTTGAATCTTCTTTATCATGCTAAGAGGAGCAGGAAAAAGCAAAAAATTTCAGAATTGCACCTTACAATGCGGAGAAATTACAGTTTGTGCATTTACAATATTCATTGATTTTTGCCATTGAAAAACGTCTAGAAATGATTGAAGCTACTGACTGAATGAAAGGAGCTGGCATCTCACTCTCTTTGAATCTTCTTTATCAAGTTAAGAGGAGCAGGAAAAAGCAAAAAATTTCAGAATTGCACCTTGCAATGCGGAGAAATTACTCTTTGTGCATTTACAATATTCATTGATTTTTGCCATTGAAAAACATGTTATTCATATACCAGAAATGTTTGAAGCTACTGACTGAATGAAAGGAGCTGGAACCTCACTCTCTTTGAATCTTCTTTATCATGCTAAGAGGAGCAGGAAAAAGCAAAAAATTTCAGAATTGCACCTTGCAATGCGGAGAAATTACTGTTTGTACATTTACAATATTCATTGATTTTTGCCATTGAAAAACGTCCAGAAATGATTGAAGCTACTGACTGAATGAAAGGAGCTGGCATCTCACTCACTTTGAATCTTCTTTATCATGCTAAGAGGAGCAGGAAAAAGCAAAAAATTTCAGAATTGCACCTTGCAATGCGGAGAAATTACTGTTTGTGCATTTACAAAATTCATTGATTTTTGCCATTGAAAAACATCATGTTATTCATTTACCAGAAATGATTGAAGCTACTGACTGAATGAAAGGAGCTGGCATCTCACTCTCTTTGAATCTTCTTTATCATGCTAAGAGGAGCAGGAAAAAGCAAAAAATTTCAGAATTGCACCTTGCAATGCGGAGAAATTACTGTTTGTGCATTTACAATATTCATTGATTTTTGCCATTGAAAAACGTCCAGAAATGATTGAAGCTACTGACTGAATGAAAGGAGCTGGCATCTCACTCTCTTTGAATCTTCTTTATCATGCTAAGAGGAGCGGGAAAAAGCAAAAAATTTCAGAATTGCACCTTGCAATGCGGAGAAATTACTGTTTGTGCATTTACAATATTCATTGATTTTTACCATTGAAAAACGTCCAGAAATGATTGAAGCTACTGACTGAATGAAAGTAGCTGGCATCTCACTCTCTTTGAATCTTCTTTATCATGCTAAGAGGAGCAGGAAAAAGCAAAAAATTTCAGACTTGCACCTTGCAATGCGGAGAAATTACTGTTTGTGCATTTACAATATTCATTGATTTTTGCCATTGAAAAACATCATGTTATTCATATACCAGAAATGTTTGAAGCTACTGACTGAATGAAAGGAGCTGGCATCTCACTCTCTTTGAATCTTCTTTATCATGCTAAGAGGAGCAGGAAAAAGCAAAAAATTTCAGAATTGCACCTTGCAATGCGGAGAAATTACTGTTTGTGCATTTACAATATTCATTGATTTTTGCCATTGAAAAACATCATGTTATTCATATACCAGAAATGTTTGAAGCTACTGACTGAATGAAAGGAGCTGGCATCTCACTCTCTTTGAATCTTCTTTATCATGCTAAGAGGAGCAGGAAAAAGCAAAAAATTTCAGAATTGCACCTTGCAATGCGGAGAAATTACTGTTTGTGCATTTACAATATTCATTGATTTTTGCCATTGAAAAACGTCCAGAAATGATTGAAGCTACTGACTGAATGAAAGGAGCTGGCATCTCACTCTCTTTGAATCTTCTTTATCATGCTAAGAGGAGCAGGAAAAAGCAAAAAATTTCAGAATTGCACCTTACAATGCGGAGAAATTACAGTTTGTGCATTTACAATATTCATTGATTTTTGCCATTGAAAAACGTCCAGAAATGATTGAAGCTACTGACTGAATGAAAGGAGCTGGCATCTCACTCTCTTTGAATCTTCTTTATCATGCTAAGAGGAGCAGGAAAAAGCAAAAAATTTCAGAATTGCACCTTACAATGCGGAGAAATTACAGTTTGTGCATTTACAATATTCATTGATTTTTGCCATTGAAAAACGTCCAGAAATGATTGAAGCTACTGACTGAATGAAAGGAGCTGGCATCTCACTCTCTTTGAATCTTCTTTATCATGCTAAGAGGAGCAGGAAAAAGCAAAAAATTTCAGAATTGCACCTTGCAATGCGGAGAAATTACTGTTTGTGCATTTACAATATTCATTGATTTTTGCCATTGAAAAACGTCCAGAAATGATTGAAGCTACTGACTGAATGAAAGGAGCTGGCATCTCACTCTCTTTGAATTTTCTTTATCATGCTAAGAGGAGCAGGAAAAAGCAAAAAATTTCAGATTTGCACCTTGCAATGCGGAGAAATTACTGTTTGTGCATTTACAATATTCATTGATTTTTGCCATTGAAAAACATGTTATTCATATACCAGAAATGTTTGAAGCTACTGACTGAATGAAAGGAGCTGGCACCTCACTCTCTTTGAATCTTCTTTATCATGCTAAGAGGAGCAGGATAAAGCAAAAAATTTCAGAATTGCACCTTGCAATGCGGAGAAATTACTGTTTGTGCATTTACAATATTCATTGATTTTTGCCATTGAAAAACGTCCAGAAATGATTGAAGCTACTGACTGAATGAAAGGAGCTGGCATCTCACTCTCTTTGAATCTTCTTTATCATGCTAAGAGGAGCTGGAAAAAGCAAAAAATTTCAGAATTGCACCTTGCAATGCGGAGAAATTACTGTTTGTGCATTTACAATATTCATTAATTTTTGCCATTGAAAAACATCATGTTATTCATATACCAGAAATGTTTGAAGCTACTGACTGAATGAAAGGAGCTGGCATCTCACTCTCTTTGAATCTTCTTTATCATGCTAAGAGGAGCAGGAAAAAGCAAAAAATTTCAGAATTGCACCTTGCAATGCGGAGAAATTACTGTTTGTGCATTTACAATATTCATTGATTTTTGCCATTGAAAAACGTCCAGAAATGATTGAAGCTACTGACTGAATGAAAGGAGCTGGCATCTCACTCTCTTTGAATCTTCTTTATCATGCTAAGAGGAGCAGGAAAAAGCAAAAAATTTCAGAATTGCACCTTGCAATGCGGAGAAATTACAGTTTGTGCATTTACAATATTCATTGATTTTTGCCATTGAAAAACGTCCAGAAATGATTGAAGCTACTGACTGAATGAAAGGAGCTGGCATCTCACTCTCTTTGAATCTTCTTTATCATGCTAAGAGGAGCAGGAAAAAGCAAAAAATTTCAGAATTGCTCCTTGCAATGCGGAGAAATTACTGTTTGTGCATTTACAATATTCATTGATTTTTGCCATTGAAAAACATGTTATTCATATACCAGAAATGTTTGAAGCTACTGACTGAATGAAAGGAGCTGGCACCTCACTCTCTTTGAATCTTCTTTATCATGCTAAGAGGAGCAGGAAAAAGCAAAAAATTTCAGAATTGCACCTTGCAATGCGGAGAAATTACTGTTTGTGCATTTACAATATTCATTGATTTTTGCCATTGAAAAACGTCCAGAAATGATTGAACCTACTGACTGAATGAAAGGAGCTGGCATCTCACTCTCTTTGAATCTTCTTTATCATGCTAAGAGGAGCAGGAAAAAGCAAAAAATTTCAGAATTGCACCTTGCAATGCGGAGAAATTACTGTTTGTGCATTTACAATATTCATTGATTTTTGCCATTGAAAAACATCATGTTATTCATATACCAGAAATGATTGAAGCTACTGACTGAATGAAAGGAGCTGGCATCTCACTCTCTTTGAATCTTCTTTATCATGCTAAGAGGAGCAGGAAAATGTAAAAAATTTCAGAATTGCACCTTGCAATGCGGAGAAATTACTGTTTGTGCATTTACAATATTCAATGATTTTTGCCATTGAAAAACGTCCAGAAATGATTGAAGCTACTGACTGAACGAAAGGAGCTGGCATCTCACTCTCTTTGAATCTTCTTTATCATGCTAAGAGGAGCAGGAAAAAGCAAAAAATTTCAGAATTGCACCTTGCAATGCGGAGAAATTACTGTTTGTGCATTTACAATATTCATTGATTTTTGCCATTGAAAAACATCATGTTATTCATATACCAGAAATGTTTGAAGCTACTGACTGAATGAAAGGAGCTGGCATCTCACTCTCTTTGAATCTTCTTTATCATGCTAAGAGGAGCAGGAAAAAGCAAAAAATTTCAGAATTGCACCTTGCAATGCGGAGAAATTTCTGTTTGTGCATTTACAATATTCATTGATTTTTGCCATTGAAAAACGTCCAGAAATGATTGAAGCTACTGACTGAATGAAAGGAGCTGGCATCTCACTCTCTTTGAATCTTCTTTATCATGCTAAGGGGAGCAGGAAAAAGCAAAAAATTTCAGAATTGCACCTTGCAATGCGGAGAAATTACTGTTTGTGCATTTACAATATTCATTGATTTTTGCCATTGAAAAACGTCCAGAAATGATTGAAGCTACTGACTGAATGAAAGGAGCTGGCATCTCACTCTCTTTGAATCTTCTTTATCATGCTAAGAGGAGCAGGAAAAAGCAAAAAATTTCAGAATTGCACCTTACAATGCGGAGAAATTACAGTTTGTGCATTTACAATATTCATTGATTTTTGCCATTGAAAAACGTCCAGAAATGATTGAAGCTACTGACTGAATGAAAGGAGCTGGCATCTCACTCTCTTTGAATCTTCTTTATCATGCTAAGAGGAGCAGGAAAAAGCAAAAAATTTCAGAATTGCACCTTGCAATGCGGAGAAATTACTGTTTGTGCATTTACAATATTCATTGATTTTTGCCATTGAAAAACGTCCAGAAATGATTGAAGCTACTGACTGAATGAAAAGAGCTGGCATCTCACTCTCTTTGAATCTTCTTTATCATGCTAAGAGGAGCAGGAAAAAGCAAAAAATTTCAGAATTGCACCTTGCAATGCGGAGAAATTACAGTTTGTGCATTTACAATATTCATTGATTTTTGCCATTGAAAAACGTCCAGAAATGATTGAAGCTACTGACTGAATGAAAGGAGCTGGCATCTCACTCTCTTTGAATCTTCTTTATCAAGCTAACAGGAGCAGGAAAAAGCAAAAAATTTCAGAATTGCTCCTTGCAATGCGGAGAAATTACTGTTTGTGCATTTACAATATTCATTGATTTTTGCCATTGAAAAACATGTTATTCATATACCAGAAATGTTTGAAGCTACTGACTGAATGAAAGGAGCTGGCACCTCACTCTCTTTGAATCTTCTTTATCATGCTAAGAGGAGCAGGAAAAAGCAAAAATTTCAGAATTGCACCTTGCAATGCGGAGAAATTACTGTTTGTGCATTTACAATATTCATTGATTTTTGCCATTGAAAAACGTCCAGAAATGATTGAAGCTACTGACTGAATGAAAGGAGCTGGCATCTCACTCTCTTTGAATCTTCTTTATCATGCTAAGAGGAGCAGGAAAAAGCAAAAAATTTCAGAATTGCACCTTGCAATGCGGAGAAATTACTGTTTGTGCATTTACAATATTCATTGATTTTTGCCATTGAAAAACGTCCAGAAATGATTGAAGCTACTGACTGAATGAAAGGAGCTGGCATCTCACTCTCTTTGAATCTTCTTTATCATGCTAAGAGGAGCAGGAAAAAGCAAAAAATTTCAGAATTGCACCTTGCAATGAAGGGAAATAACTGTTTGTGCATTTACAATATTCATTGATTTTTGCCATTGAAAAACGTTATTCATATACCAGAAATGTTTGAAGCTACTGACTGAATGAAAGGAGCTGGCATCTCACTCTCTTTGAATCTTCTTTATCATGCTAAGAGGAGCAGGAATAAGCAAAAAATTTCAGAATTGCACCTTGCAATGCGGAAAAATTACTGTTTGTGCATTTACAATATTCATTGATTTTTGCCATTGAAAAACGTCCAGAAATGATTGAAGCTACTGACTGAATGAAAAGAGCTGGCATCTCACTCTCTTTGAATCTTCTTTATCATGCTAAGAGGAGCAGGAAAAAGCAAAAAATTTCAGAATTGCACCTTGCAATGCGGAGAAATTACAGTTTGTGCATTTACAATATTCATTGATTTTTGCCATTGAAAAACGTCCAGAAATGATTGAAGCTACTGACTGAATGAAAGGAGCTGGCATCTCACTCTCTTTGAATCTTCTTTATCATGCTAAGAGGAGCAGGAAAAAGCAAAAAATTTCAGAATTGCTCCTTGCAATGCGGAGAAATTACTGTTTGTGCATTTACAATATTCATTGATTTTTGCCATTGAAAAACATGTTATTCATATACCAGAAATGTTTGAAGCTACTGACTGAATGAAAGGAGCTGGCACCTCACTCTCTTTGAATCTTCTTTATCATGCTAAGAGGAGCAGGAAAAAGCAAAAATTTCAGAATTGCACCTTGCAATGCGGAGAAATTACTGTTTGTGCATTTACAATATTCATTGATTTTTGCCATTGAAAACCGTCCAGAAATGATTGAAGCTACTGACTGAATGAAAGGAGCTGGCATCTCACTCTCTTTGAATCTTCTTTATCATGCTAAGAGGAGCAGGAAAAAGCAAAAAATTTCAGAATTGCACCTTGCAATGCGGAGAAATTACTGTTTGTGCATTTACAATATTCATTGATTTTTGCCATTGAAAAACGTCCAGAAATGATTGAAGCTACTGACTGAATGAAAGGAGCTGGCATCTCACTCTCTTTGAATCTTCTTTATCATGCTAAGAGGAGCAGGAAAAAGCAAAAAATTTCAGAATTGCACCTTGCAATGCGGAGAAATTACTGTTTGTGCATTTACAATATTCATTGATTTTTGCCATTGAAAAACGTCCAGAAATGATTGAAGCTACTGACTGAATGAAAGGAGCTGGCATCTCACTCTCTTTGAATCTTCTTTATCATGCTAAGAGGAGCAGGAAAAAGCAAAAAATTTCAGAATTGCACCTTGCAATGCGGAGAAATAACTGTTTGTGCATTTACAATATTCATTGATTTTTGCCATTGAAAAACGTTATTCATATACCAGAAATGTTTGAAGCTACTGACTGAATGAAAGGAGCTGGCACCTCACTCTCTTTGAATCTTCTTTATCATGCTAAGAGGAGCAGGAATAAGCAAAAAATTTCAGAATTGCACCTTGCAATGCGGAAAAATTACTGTTTGTGCATTTACAATATTCATTGATTTTTGCCATTGAAAAACGTCCAGAAATGATTGAAGCTACTGACTGAATGAAAGGAGCTGGCATCTCACTCTCTTTGAATCTTCTTTATCATGCTAAGAGGAGCAGGAAAAAGCAAAAAATTTCAGAATTGCACCTTGCAATGCGGAGAAATTACTGTTTGTGCATTTACAATATTCATTGATTTTTGCCATTGAAAAACGTCCAGAAATGATTGAAGCTACTGACTGATTGAAAGGAGCTGGCATCTCACTCTCTTTGAATCTTCTTTATCATGCTAAGA
This sequence comes from Phyllobates terribilis, assembly GCF_046119375.1. Lineage (NCBI taxonomy): Eukaryota > Metazoa > Chordata > Amphibia > Anura > Dendrobatidae > Phyllobates > Phyllobates terribilis. The sequence continues at coordinate 88,051 of NW_027364372.1, forward strand.
GGAGCAGGAAAAAGCAAAAAATTTCAGAATTGCGCCTTGCAATGCGGAGAAATTACTGTTTGTGCATTTACAAAATTCATTGATTTTTGCCATTGAAAAACATCATGTTATTCATTTACCAGAAATGATTGAAGCTACTGACTGAATGTAAGGAGCTGGCATCTCACTCTCTTTGAATCTTCTTTATCATGCTAAGAGGAGCAGGAAAAAGCAAAAAATTTCAGAATTGCACCTTGCAATGCGGAGAAATTACTGTTTGTGCATTTACAATATTCGTTGATTTTTGCCATTGAAAAACGTCCAGAAATGATTGAAGCTACTGACTGAATGAAAGGAGCTGGCATCTCACTCTCTTTGAATCTTCTTTATCATGCTAAGAGGAGCAGGAAAAAGCAAAAAATTTCAGAATTGCACCTTGCAATGCGGAGAAATTACTGTTTGTGCATTTACAATATTCATTGATTTTTGCCATTGAAAAACATCATGTTATTCATATACCAGAAATGATTGAAGCTACTGACTGAATGAAAGGAGCTGGCATCTCACTCTCTTTGAATCTTCTTTATCATGCTAAGAGGAGCAGGAAAAAGTAAAAAATTTCAGAATTGCACCTTGCAATGCGGAGAAATTACTGTTTGTGCATTTACAATATTCAATGATTTTTGCCATTGAAAAACGTCCAGAAATGATTGAAGCTACTGACTGAACGAAAGGAGCTGGCGTCTCACTCTCTTTGAATATTCTTTATCATGCTAAAAGGAGCAGGAAAAAGCAAAAAAATTCAGAATTGCACCTTGCAATGCGGAGAAATTACTGTTTGTGCATTTACAATATTCATTGATTTTTGCCATTGAAAAACATCATGTTATTCATATACCAGAAATGTTTGAAGCTACTGACTGAATGAAAGGAGCTGGCATCTCACTCTCTTTGAATCTTTTTTATCATGCTAAGAGGAGCAGGAAAAAGCAAAAAATTTCAGAATTGCACCTTGCAATGCGGAGAAATTACTGTTTGTGCATTTACAATATTCATTGATTTTTGCCATTGAAAAACGTCCAGAAATGATTGAAGCTACTGACTGAATGAAAGGAGCTGGCATCTCACTCTCTTTGAATCTTCTTTATCATGCTAAGAGGAGCAGGAAAAAGCAAAAAATTTCAGAATTGCACCTTGCAATGCGGAGAAATTACTGTTTGTGCATTTACAATATTCATTGATTTTTGCCATTGAAAAACGTCCAGAAATGATTGAAGCTACTGACTGAATGAAAGTAGCTGGCATCTCACTCTCTTTGAATCTTCTTTATCATGCTAAGAGGAGCAGGAAAAAGCAAAAAATTTCAGACTTGCACCTTGCAATGCGGAGAAATTACTGTTTGTGCATTTACAATATTCATTGATTTTTGCCATTGAAAAACATCATGTTATTCATATACCAGAAATGTTTGAAGCTACTGACTGAATGAAAGGAGCTGGCATCTCACTCTCTTTGAATCTTCTTTATCATGCTAAGAGGAGCAGGAAAAAGCAAAAAATTTCAGAATTGCACCTTGCAATGCGGAGAAATTACAGTTTGTGCATTTACAATATTCATTGATTTTTGCCATTGAAAAACGTCCAGAAATGATTGAAGCTACTGACTGAATGAAAGGAGCTGGCATCTCACTCTCTTTGAATCTTCTTTATCATGCTAAGAGGAGCAGGAAAAAGCAAAAAATTTCAGAATTGCACCTTGCAATGCGGAGAAATTACTGTTTGTGCATTTACAATATTCATTGATTTTTGCCATTGAAAAACGTCCAGAAATGATTGAAGCTACTGACTGAATGAAAGGAGCTGGCATCTCACTCTCTTTGAATCTTCTTTATCATGCTAAGAGGAGCAGGAAAAAGCAAAAAATTTCAGAATTGCTCCTTGCAATGCGGAGAAATTACTGTTTGTGCATTTACAATATTCATTGATTTTTGCCATTGAAAAACATGTTATTCATATACCAGAAATGTTTGAAGCTACTGACTGAATGAAAGGAGCTGGCACCTCACTCTCTTTGAATCTTCTTTATCATGCTAAGAGGAGCAGGAAAAAGCAAAAAATTTCAGAATTGCACCTTGCAATGCGGAGAAATTACTGTTTGTGCATTTACAATATTCATTGATTTTTGCCATTGAAAAACGTCCAGAAATGATTGAAGCTACTGACTGAATGAAAGGAGCTGGCATCTCACTCTCTTTGAATCTTCTTTATCATGCTAAGAGGAGCAGGAAAAAGCAAAAAATTTCAGAATTGCACCTTGCAATGCGGAGAAATTACTGTTTGTGCATTTACAATATTCATTGATTTTTGCCATTGAAAAACGTTCAGAAATGATTGAAGCTACTGACTGAATGAAAGGAGCTGGCATCTCACTCTCTTTGAATCTTCTTTATCATGCTAAGAGGAGCAGGAAAAAGCAAAAAATTTCAGAATTGCGCCTTGCAATGCGGAGAAATTAGTGTTTGTGCATTTACAAAATTCATTGATTTTTGCCATTGAAAAACATCATGTTATTCATTTACCAGAAATGATTGAAGCTACTGACTGAATGAAAGGAGCTGGCATCTCACTCTCTTTGAAACTTCTTTATCATGCTAAGAGGAGCAGGAAAAAGCAAAAAATTTCAGAATTGCACCTTGCAATGCGGAGAAATTACTGTTTGTGCACTTACAATATTCATTGATTTTTGCCATTGAAAAACGTCCAGAAATGATTGAAGCTACTGACTGAATGAAAGGAGCTGGCATCTCACTCTCTTTGAATCTTCTTTATCATGCTAAGAGGAGCAGGAAAAAGCAAAAAATTTCAGAATTGCACCTTGCAATGCGGAGAAATTACTGTTTGTGCATTTACAATATTCATTGATTTTTACCATTGAAAAACGTCCAGAAATGATTGAAGCTACTGACTGAATGAAAGTAGCTGGCATCTCACTCTCTTTGAATCTTCTTTATCATGCTAAGAGGAGCAGGAAAAAGCAAAAAATTTCAGACTTGCACCTTGCAATGCGGAGAAATTACTGTTTGTGCATTTACAATATTCATTGATTTTTGCCATTGAAAAACATCATGTTATTCATATACCAGAAATGTTTGAAGCTACTGACTGAATGAAAGGAGCTGGCATCTCACTCTCTTTGAATCTTCTTTATCATGCTAAGAGGAGCAGGAAAAAGCAAAAAATTTCAGAATTGCACCTTGCAATGCGGAGAAATTACTGTTTGTGCATTTACAATATTCACTGATTTTTGCCATTGAAAAACGTCCAGAAATGATTGAAGCTACTGACTGAATGAAAGGAGCTGGCATCTCACTCTCTTTGAATCTTCTTTATCATGCTAAGAGGAGCAGGAAAAAGCAAAAAATTTCAGAATTGCACCTTACAATGCGGAGAAATTACAGTTTGTGCATTTACAATATTCATTGATTTTTGCCATTGAAAAACGTCCAGAAATGATTGAAGCTACTGACTGAATGAAAGGAGCTGGCATCTCACTCTCTTTGAATCTTCTTTATCATGCTAAGAGGAGCAGGAAAAAGCAAAAAATTTCAGAATTGCACCTTGCAATGCGGAGAAATTACTGTTTGTGCATTTACAATATTCATTGATTTTTGCCATTGAAAAACGTCCAGAAATGATTGAAGCTACTGACTGAATGAAAGGAGCTGGCATCTCACTCTCTTTGAATCTTCTTTATCATGCTAAGAGGAGCAGGAAAAAGCAAAAAATTTCAGAATTGCACCTTGCAATGCGGAGAAATTACTGTTTGTGCATTTACAATATTCATTGATTTTTGCCATTGAAAAACATCATGTTATTCATATACCAGAAATGTTTGAAGCTACTGACTGAATGAAAGGAGCTGGCATCTCACTCTCTTTGAATCTTCTTTATCATGCTAAGAGGAGCAGGAAAAAGCAAAAAATTTCAGAATTGCACCTTGCAATGCGGAGAAATTACTGTTTGTGCAATTACAATATTCATTGATTTTTGCCATTGAAAAACGTCCAGAAATGATTGAAGCTACTGACTGAATGAAAGGAGCTGGCATCTCACTCTCTATGAATCTTCTTTATCATGCTAAGAGGAGCAGGAAAAGCAAAAAATTTCAGAATTGCACCTTGCAATGCGAAGAAATTACAGTTTGTGCATTTACAATATTCATTGACTTTTGCCATTGAAAAACATCCAGAAATGATTGAAGCTACTGACTGAATGAAAGGAGCTGGCATCTCACTCTCTTTGAATCTTCTTTATCATGCTAAGAGGAGCAGGAAAAAGCAAAAAATTTCAGAATTGCACCTTGCAATGCGGAGAAATTACTGTTTGTGCATTTACAATATTCATTGATTTTTGCCATTGAAAAACGTCCAGAAATGATTGAAGCTACTGACTGAATGAAAGGAGCTGGCATCTCACTCTCTTTGAATCTTCTTTATCATGCTAAGAGGAGCAGGAAAAAGCAAAAAATTTCAGAATTGCGCCTTGCAATGCGGAGAAATTACTGTTTGTGCATTTACAAAATTCATTGATTTTTGCCATTGAAAAACATCATGGTATTCATTTACCAGAAATGATTGAAGCTACTGACTGAATGAAAGGAGCTGGCATCTCACTCTCTTTGAATATTCTTTATCATGCTAAGAGGAGCAGGAAAAAGCAAAACATTTCAGAATTGCACCTTGCAATGCGAAGAAATTACTGTTTGTGCATTTACAATATTCATTGATTTTTGCCATTGAAAAACGTCCAGAAATGATTGAAGCTACTGACTGAATGAAAGTAGCTGGCATCTCACTCTCTTTGAATCTTCTTTATCATGCTAAGAGGAGCAGGAAAAAGCAAAAAATTTCAGACTTGCACCTTGCAATGCGGAGAAATTACTGTTTGTGCATTTACAATATTCATTGATTTTTGCCATTGAAAAACATCATGTTATTCATATACCAGAAATGTTTGAAGCTACTGACTGAATGAAAGGAGCTGGCATCTCACTCTCTTTGAATCTTCTTTATCATGCTAAGAGGAGCAGGAAAAAGCAAAAAATTTCAGAATTGCACCTTGCAATGCGGAGAAATTACTGTTTGTGCATTTACAATATTCATTGATTTTTGCCATTGAAAAACGTCCAGAAATGATTGAAGCTACTGACTGAATGAAAGGAGCTGGCATCTCACTCTCTTTGAATCTTCTTTATCATGCTAAGAGGAGCAGGAAAAAGCAAAAAATTTCAGAATTGCACCTTACAATGCGGAGAAATTACAGTTTGTGCATTTACAATATTCATTGATTTTTGCCATTGAAAAACGTCTAGAAATGATTGAAGCTACTGACTGAATGAAAGGAGCTGGCATCTCACTCTCTTTGAATCTTCTTTATCAAGTTAAGAGGAGCAGGAAAAAGCAAAAAATTTCAGAATTGCACCTTGCAATGCGGAGAAATTACTCTTTGTGCATTTACAATATTCATTGATTTTTGCCATTGAAAAACATGTTATTCATATACCAGAAATGTTTGAAGCTACTGACTGAATGAAAGGAGCTGGAACCTCACTCTCTTTGAATCTTCTTTATCATGCTAAGAGGAGCAGGAAAAAGCAAAAAATTTCAGAATTGCACCTTGCAATGCGGAGAAATTACTGTTTGTACATTTACAATATTCATTGATTTTTGCCATTGAAAAACGTCCAGAAATGATTGAAGCTACTGACTGAATGAAAGGAGCTGGCATCTCACTCACTTTGAATCTTCTTTATCATGCTAAGAGGAGCAGGAAAAAGCAAAAAATTTCAGAATTGCACCTTGCAATGCGGAGAAATTACTGTTTGTGCATTTACAAAATTCATTGATTTTTGCCATTGAAAAACATCATGTTATTCATTTACCAGAAATGATTGAAGCTACTGACTGAATGAAAGGAGCTGGCATCTCACTCTCTTTGAATCTTCTTTATCATGCTAAGAGGAGCAGGAAAAAGCAAAAAATTTCAGAATTGCACCTTGCAATGCGGAGAAATTACTGTTTGTGCATTTACAATATTCATTGATTTTTGCCATTGAAAAACGTCCAGAAATGATTGAAGCTACTGACTGAATGAAAGGAGCTGGCATCTCACTCTCTTTGAATCTTCTTTATCATGCTAAGAGGAGCGGGAAAAAGCAAAAAATTTCAGAATTGCACCTTGCAATGCGGAGAAATTACTGTTTGTGCATTTACAATATTCATTGATTTTTACCATTGAAAAACGTCCAGAAATGATTGAAGCTACTGACTGAATGAAAGTAGCTGGCATCTCACTCTCTTTGAATCTTCTTTATCATGCTAAGAGGAGCAGGAAAAAGCAAAAAATTTCAGACTTGCACCTTGCAATGCGGAGAAATTACTGTTTGTGCATTTACAATATTCATTGATTTTTGCCATTGAAAAACATCATGTTATTCATATACCAGAAATGTTTGAAGCTACTGACTGAATGAAAGGAGCTGGCATCTCACTCTCTTTGAATCTTCTTTATCATGCTAAGAGGAGCAGGAAAAAGCAAAAAATTTCAGAATTGCACCTTGCAATGCGGAGAAATTACTGTTTGTGCATTTACAATATTCATTGATTTTTGCCATTGAAAAACATCATGTTATTCATATACCAGAAATGTTTGAAGCTACTGACTGAATGAAAGGAGCTGGCATCTCACTCTCTTTGAATCTTCTTTATCATGCTAAGAGGAGCAGGAAAAAGCAAAAAATTTCAGAATTGCACCTTGCAATGCGGAGAAATTACTGTTTGTGCATTTACAATATTCATTGATTTTTGCCATTGAAAAACGTCCAGAAATGATTGAAGCTACTGACTGAATGAAAGGAGCTGGCATCTCACTCTCTTTGAATCTTCTTTATCATGCTAAGAGGAGCAGGAAAAAGCAAAAAATTTCAGAATTGCACCTTACAATGCGGAGAAATTACAGTTTGTGCATTTACAATATTCATTGATTTTTGCCATTGAAAAACGTCCAGAAATGATTGAAGCTACTGACTGAATGAAAGGAGCTGGCATCTCACTCTCTTTGAATCTTCTTTATCATGCTAAGAGGAGCAGGAAAAAGCAAAAAATTTCAGAATTGCACCTTACAATGCGGAGAAATTACAGTTTGTGCATTTACAATATTCATTGATTTTTGCCATTGAAAAACGTCCAGAAATGATTGAAGCTACTGACTGAATGAAAGGAGCTGGCATCTCACTCTCTTTGAATCTTCTTTATCATGCTAAGAGGAGCAGGAAAAAGCAAAAAATTTCAGAATTGCACCTTGCAATGCGGAGAAATTACTGTTTGTGCATTTACAATATTCATTGATTTTTGCCATTGAAAAACGTCCAGAAATGATTGAAGCTACTGACTGAATGAAAGGAGCTGGCATCTCACTCTCTTTGAATTTTCTTTATCATGCTAAGAGGAGCAGGAAAAAGCAAAAAATTTCAGATTTGCACCTTGCAATGCGGAGAAATTACTGTTTGTGCATTTACAATATTCATTGATTTTTGCCATTGAAAAACATGTTATTCATATACCAGAAATGTTTGAAGCTACTGACTGAATGAAAGGAGCTGGCACCTCACTCTCTTTGAATCTTCTTTATCATGCTAAGAGGAGCAGGATAAAGCAAAAAATTTCAGAATTGCACCTTGCAATGCGGAGAAATTACTGTTTGTGCATTTACAATATTCATTGATTTTTGCCATTGAAAAACGTCCAGAAATGATTGAAGCTACTGACTGAATGAAAGGAGCTGGCATCTCACTCTCTTTGAATGTTCTTTATCATGCTAAGAGGAGCTGGAAAAAGCAAAAAATTTCAGAATTGCACCTTGCAATGCGGAGAAATTACTGTTTGTGCATTTACAATATTCATTAATTTTTGCCATTGAAAAACATCATGTTATTCATATACCAGAAATGTTTGAAGCTACTGACTGAATGAAAGGAGCTGGCATCTCACTCTCTTTGAATCTTCTTTATCATGCTAAGAGGAGCAGGAAAAAGCAAAAAATTTCAGAATTGCACCTTGCAATGCGGAGAAATTACTGTTTGTGCATTTACAATATTCATTGATTTTTGCCATTGAAAAACGTCCAGAAATGATTGAAGCTACTGACTGAATGAAAGGAGCTGGCATCTCACTCTCTTTGAATCTTCTTTATCATGCTAAGAGGAGCAGGAAAAAGCAAAAAATTTCAGAATTGCACCTTGCAATGCGGAGAAATTACAGTTTGTGCATTTACAATATTCATTGATTTTTGCCATTGAAAAACGTCCAGAAATGATTGAAGCTACTGACTGAATGAAAGGAGCTGGCATCTCACTCTCTTTGAATCTTCTTTATCATGCTAAGAGGAGCAGGAAAAAGCAAAAAATTTCAGAATTGCTCCTTGCAATGCGGAGAAATTACTGTTTGTGCATTTACAATATTCATTGATTTTTGCCATTGAAAAACATGTTATTCATATACCAGAAATGTTTGAAGCTACTGACTGAATGAAAGGAGCTGGCACCTCACTCTCTTTGAATCTTCTTTATCATGCTAAGAGGAGCAGGAAAAAGCAAAAAATTTCAGAATTGCACCTTGCAATGCGGAGAAATTACTGTTTGTGCATTTACAATATTCATTGATTTTTGCCATTGAAAAACGTCCAGAAATGATTGAACCTACTGACTGAATGAAAGGAGCTGGCATCTCACTCTCTTTGAATCTTCTTTATCATGCTAAGAGGAGCAGGAAAAAGCAAAAAATTTCAGAATTGCACCTTGCAATGCGGAGAAATTACTGTTTGTGCATTTACAATATTCATTGATTTTTGCCATTGAAAAACATCATGTTATTCATATACCAGAAATGATTGAAGCTACTGACTGAATGAAAGGAGCTGGCATCTCACTCTCTTTGAATCTTCTTTATCATGCTAAGAGGAGCAGGAAAATGTAAAAAATTTCAGAATTGCACCTTGCAATGCGGAGAAATTACTGTTTGTGCATTTACAATATTCAATGATTTTTGCCATTGAAAAACGTCCAGAAATGATTGAAGCTACTGACTGAACGAAAGGAGCTGGCATCTCACTCTCTTTGAATCTTCTTTATCATGCTAAGAGGAGCAGGAAAAAGCAAAAAATTTCAGAATTGCACCTTGCAATGCGGAGAAATTACTGTTTGTGCATTTACAATATTCATTGATTTTTGCCATTGAAAAACATCATGTTATTCATATACCAGAAATGTTTGAAGCTACTGACTGAATGAAAGGAGCTGGCATCTCACTCTCTTTGAATCTTCTTTATCATGCTAAGAGGAGCAGGAAAAAGCAAAAAATTTCAGAATTGCACCTTGCAATGCGGAGAAATTTCTGTTTGTGCATTTACAATATTCATTGATTTTTGCCATTGAAAAACGTCCAGAAATGATTGAAGCTACTGACTGAATGAAAGGAGCTGGCATCTCACTCTCTTTGAATCTTCTTTATCATGCTAAGGGGAGCAGGAAAAAGCAAAAAATTTCAGAATTGCACCTTGCAATGCGGAGAAATTACTGTTTGTGCATTTACAATATTCATTGATTTTTGCCATTGAAAAACGTCCAGAAATGATTGAAGCTACTGACTGAATGAAAGGAGCTGGCATCTCACTCTCTTTGAATCTTCTTTATCATGCTAAGAGGAGCAGGAAAAAGCAAAAAATTTCAGAATTGCACCTTACAATGCGGAGAAATTACAGTTTGTGCATTTACAATATTCATTGATTTTTGCCATTGAAAAACGTCCAGAAATGATTGAAGCTACTGACTGAATGAAAGGAGCTGGCATCTCACTCTCTTTGAATCTTCTTTATCATGCTAAGAGGAGCAGGAAAAAGCAAAAAATTTCAGAATTGCACCTTGCAATGCGGAGAAATTACTGTTTGTGCATTTACAATATTCATTGATTTTTGCCATTGAAAAACGTCCAGAAATGATTGAAGCTACTGACTGAATGAAAAGAGCTGGCATCTCACTCTCTTTGAATCTTCTTTATCATGCTAAGAGGAGCAGGAAAAAGCAAAAAATTTCAGAATTGCACCTTGCAATGCGGAGAAATTACAGTTTGTGCATTTACAATATTCATTGATTTTTGCCATTGAAAAACGTCCAGAAATGATTGAAGCTACTGACTGAATGAAAGGAGCTGGCATCTCACTCTCTTTGAATCTTCTTTATCAAGCTAACAGGAGCAGGAAAAAGCAAAAAATTTCAGAATTGCTCCTTGCAATGCGGAGAAATTACTGTTTGTGCATTTACAATATTCATTGATTTTTGCCATTGAAAAACATGTTATTCATATACCAGAAATGTTTGAAGCTACTGACTGAATGAAAGGAGCTGGCACCTCACTCTCTTTGAATCTTCTTTATCATGCTAAGAGGAGCAGGAAAAAGCAAAAATTTCAGAATTGCACCTTGCAATGCGGAGAAATTACTGTTTGTGCATTTACAATATTCATTGATTTTTGCCATTGAAAAACGTCCAGAAATGATTGAAGCTACTGACTGAATGAAAGGAGCTGGCATCTCACTCTCTTTGAATCTTCTTTATCATGCTAAGAGGAGCAGGAAAAAGCAAAAAATTTCAGAATTGCACCTTGCAATGCGGAGAAATTACTGTTTGTGCATTTACAATATTCATTGATTTTTGCCATTGAAAAACGTCCAGAAATGATTGAAGCTACTGACTGAATGAAAGGAGCTGGCATCTCACTCTCTTTGAATCTTCTTTATCATGCTAAGAGGAGCAGGAAAAAGCAAAAAATTTCAGAATTGCACCTTGCAATGAAGGGAAATAACTGTTTGTGCATTTACAATATTCATTGATTTTTGCCATTGAAAAACGTTATTCATATACCAGAAATGTTTGAAGCTACTGACTGAATGAAAGGAGCTGGCATCTCACTCTCTTTGAATCTTCTTTATCATGCTAAGAGGAGCAGGAATAAGCAAAAAATTTCAGAATTGCACCTTGCAATGCGGAAAAATTACTGTTTGTGCATTTACAATATTCATTGATTTTTGCCATTGAAAAACGTCCAGAAATGATTGAAGCTACTGACTGAATGAAAAGAGCTGGCATCTCACTCTCTTTGAATCTTCTTTATCATGCTAAGAGGAGCAGGAAAAAGCAAAAAATTTCAGAATTGCACCTTGCAATGCGGAGAAATTACAGTTTGTGCATTTACAATATTCATTGATTTTTGCCATTGAAAAACGTCCAGAAATGATTGAAGCTACTGACTGAATGAAAGGAGCTGGCATCTCACTCTCTTTGAATCTTCTTTATCATGCTAAGAGGAGCAGGAAAAAGCAAAAAATTTCAGAATTGCTCCTTGCAATGCGGAGAAATTACTGTTTGTGCATTTACAATATTCATTGATTTTTGCCATTGAAAAACATGTTATTCATATACCAGAAATGTTTGAAGCTACTGACTGAATGAAAGGAGCTGGCACCTCACTCTCTTTGAATCTTCTTTATCATGCTAAGAGGAGCAGGAAAAAGCAAAAATTTCAGAATTGCACCTTGCAATGCGGAGAAATTACTGTTTGTGCATTTACAATATTCATTGATTTTTGCCATTGAAAACCGTCCAGAAATGATTGAAGCTACTGACTGAATGAAAGGAGCTGGCATCTCACTCTCTTTGAATCTTCTTTATCATGCTAAGAGGAGCAGGAAAAAGCAAAAAATTTCAGAATTGCACCTTGCAATGCGGAGAAATTACTGTTTGTGCATTTACAATATTCATTGATTTTTGCCATTGAAAAACGTCCAGAAATGATTGAAGCTACTGACTGAATGAAAGGAGCTGGCATCTCACTCTCTTTGAATCTTCTTTATCATGCTAAGAGGAGCAGGAAAAAGCAAAAAATTTCAGAATTGCACCTTGCAATGCGGAGAAATTACTGTTTGTGCATTTACAATATTCATTGATTTTTGCCATTGAAAAACGTCCAGAAATGATTGAAGCTACTGACTGAATGAAAGGAGCTGGCATCTCACTCTCTTTGAATCTTCTTTATCATGCTAAGAGGAGCAGGAAAAAGCAAAAAATTTCAGAATTGCACCTTGCAATGCGGAGAAATAACTGTTTGTGCATTTACAATATTCATTGATTTTTGCCATTGAAAAACGTTATTCATATACCAGAAATGTTTGAAGCTACTGACTGAATGAAAGGAGCTGGCACCTCACTCTCTTTGAATCTTCTTTATCATGCTAAGAGGAGCAGGAATAAGCAAAAAATTTCAGAATTGCACCTTGCAATGCGGAAAAATTACTGTTTGTGCATTTACAATATTCATTGATTTTTGCCATTGAAAAACGTCCAGAAATGATTGAAGCTACTGACTGAATGAAAGGAGCTGGCATCTCACTCTCTTTGAATCTTCTTTATCATGCTAAGAGGAGCAGGAAAAAGCAAAAAATTTCAGAATTGCACCTTGCAATGCGGAGAAATTACTGTTTGTGCATTTACAATATTCATTGATTTTTGCCATTGAAAAACGTCCAGAAATGATTGAAGCTACTGACTGATTGAAAGGAGCTGGCATCTCACTCTCTTTGAATCTTCTTTATCATGCTAAGAGGAGCAGGAAAAAGCAAAAAATTTCAGAATTGCGCCTTGCAATGCGGAGAAATTACTGTTTGTGCATTTACAAAATTCATTGATTTTTGCCATTGAAAAACATCATGTTATTCATTTACCAGAAATGATTGAAGCTACTGACTGAATGTAAGGAGCTGGCATCTCACTCTCTTTGAATCTTCTTTATCATGCTAAGAGGAGCAGGAAAAAGCAAAAAATTTCAGAATTGCACCTTGCAATGCGGAGAAATTACTGTTTGTGCATTTACAATATTCGTTGATTTTTGCCATTGAAAAACGTCCAGAAATGATTGAAGCTACTGACTGAATGAAAGGAGCTGGCATCTCACTCTCTTTGAATCTTCTTTATCATGCTAAGAGGAGCAGGAAAAAGCAAAAAATTTCAGAATTGCACCTTGCAATGCGGAGAAATTACTGTTTGTGCATTTACAATATTCATTGATTTTTGCCATTGAAAAACATCATGTTATTCATATACCAGAAATGATTGAAGCTACTGACTGAATGAAAGGAGCTGGCATCTCACTCTCTTTGAATCTTCTTTATCATGCTAAGAGGAGCAGGAAAAAGTAAAAAATTTCAGAATTGCACCTTGCAATGCGGAGAAATTACTGTTTGTGCATTTACAATATTCAATGATTTTTGCCATTGAAAAACGTCCAGAAATGATTGAAGCTACTGACTGAACGAAAGGAGCTGGCGTCTCACTCTCTTTGAATATTCTTTATCATGCTAAAAGGAGCAGGAAAAAGCAAAAAAATTCAGAATTGCACCTTGCAATGCGGAGAAATTACTGTTTGTGCATTTACAATATTCATTGATTTTTGCCATTGAAAAACATCATGTTATTCATATACCAGAAATGTTTGAAGCTACTGACTGAATGAAAGGAGCTGGCATCTCACTCTCTTTGAATCTTTTTTATCATGCTAAGAGGAGCAGGAAAAAGCAAAAAATTTCAGAATTGCACCTTGCAATGCGGAGAAATTACTGTTTGTGCATTTACAATATTCATTGATTTTTGCCATTGAAAAACGTCCAGAAATGATTGAAGCTACTGACTGAATGAAAGGAGCTGGCATCTCACTCTCTTTGAATCTTCTTTATCATGCTAAGAGGAGCAGGAAAAAGCAAAAAATTTCAGAATTGCACCTTGCAATGCGGAGAAATTACTGTTTGTGCATTTACAATATTCATTGATTTTTGCCATTGAAAAACGTCCAGAAATGATTGAAGCTACTGACTGAATGAAAGGAGCTGGCATCTCACTCTCTTTGAATCTTCTTTATCATGCTAAGAGGAGCAGGAAAAAGCAAAAAATTTCAGAATTGCACCTTGCAATGCGGAGAAATTACTGTTTGTGCATTTACAATATTCATTGATTTTTGCCTTTGAAAAACATCATGTTATTCATATACCAGAAATGATTGAAGCTACTGACTGAATGAAAGGAGCTGGCATCTCACTCTCTTTGAATCTTCTTTATCATGCTAAGAGGAGCAGGAAAAAGCAAAAAATTTCAGAATTGCACCTTGCAATGCGGAGAAATTACTGTTTGTGCATTTACAATATTCATTGATTTTTGCAATTGAAAAACGTCCAGAAATGATTGAAGCTACTGACTGAATGAAAGGAGCTGGCTTCTCACTCTCTTTGAATCTTCTTTATCATGCTAAGAGGAGCAGGAAAAAGCAAAAAATTTCAGAATTGCACCTTGCAATGCGGAGAAATTACTGTTTGTGCATTTACAATATTCATTGATTTTTGCCATTGAAAAACGTCCAGAAATGATTGAAGCTACTGACTGAATGAAAGGAGCTGGCATCTCACTCTCTTTGAATCTTCTTTATCATGCTAAGAGGAGCAGGAAAAAGCAAAAAATTTCAGAATTGCACCTTGCAATGCGGAGAAATTACTGTTTGTGCATTTAGAATATTCATTGATTTTTGCCATTGAAAAACGTCCAGAAATGATTGAAGCTACTGACTGAATGAAAGGAGCTGGCATCTCACTCTCTTTGAATCTTCTTTATCATGCTAAGAGGAGCAGGAAAAAGCAAAAAATCTCAGAATTGCACCTTGCAATGCGGAGAAATTACTGTTTGTGCATTTACAATATTCATTGATTTTTGCCATTGAAAAACATCATGTTATTCATATACCAGAAATGATTGAAGCTACTGACTGAATGAAAGGAGCTGGCATCTCACTCTCTTTGAATCTTCTTTATCATGCTAAGAGGAGCAGGAAAAAGTAAAAAATTTCAGAATTGCACCTTGCAATGCGGAGAAATTACTGTTTGTGCATTTACAATATTCAATGATTTTTGCCATTGAAAAACGTCCAGAAATGATTGAAGCTACTGACTGAATGAAAGGAGCTGGCATCTCACTCTCTTTGAATCTTCTTTATCATGCTAAGAGGAGCAGGATAAAGCAAAAAATTTCAGAATTGCACCTTGCAATGCGGAGAAATTACTGTTTGTGCATTTACAATATTCATTGATTTTTGCCATTGAAAAACATCATGTTATTCATATACCAGAAATGTTTGAAGCTACTGACTGAATGAAAGGAGCTGGCATCTCACTCTCCTTGAATCTTCTTTATCATGCTAAGAGGAGCAGGAAAAAGCAAAAAATTTCAGAATTGCACCTTGCAATGCGGAGAAATTACTGTTTGTGCATTTACAATATTCATTGATTTTTGCCATTGAAAAACATCATGTTATTCATATACCAGAAATGTTTGAAGCTACTGACTGAATGAAAGGAGCTGGCATCTCACTCTCTTTGAATCTTCTTTATCATGCTAAGAGGAGCAGGAAAAAGCAAAAAATTTCAGAATTGCACCTTGCAATGCGGAGAAATTACTGTTTGTGCATTTACAATATTCATTGATTTTTGCCATTGAAAAACATCACGTTATTCATATACCAGAAATGATTGAAGCTACTGACTGAATGAAAGGAGCTGGCATCTCACTCTCTTTGAATCTTCTTTATCATGCTAAGAGGAGCAGGAAAAAGCAAAAAATTTCAGAGTTGCACCTTGCAATGCGGAGAAATTACTGTTTGTGCATTTACAATATTCATTGATTTTTGCAATTGAAAAACGTCCAGAAATGATTGAAGCTACTGACTGAATGAAAGGAGCTGGCATCTCACTCTCTTTGAATCTTCTTTATCATGCTAAGAGGAGCAGGAAAAATCAAAAAATTTCAGAATTGCACCTTGCAATGCGGAGAAATTACTGTTTGTGCATTTACAATATTCATTGATTTTTGCCATTGAAAAACGTCCAGAAATGATTGAAGCTACTGACTGAATGAAAGGAGCTGGCATCTCACTCTCTTTGAATCTTCTTTATCATGCTAAGAGGAGCAGGAAAAAGCAAAAAATTTCAGAATTGCACCTTGCAATGCGGAGAAATTACTGTTTGTGCATTTACAATATTCATTGATTTTTGCCATTGAAAAACATCATGTTATTCATTTACCAGAAATGATTGAAGCTACTGACTGAATGTAAGGAGCTGGCATCTCACTCTCTTTGAATCTTCTTTATCATGCTAAGAGGAGCAGGAAAAAGCAAAAAATTTCAGAATTGCACCTTGCAATGCGGAGAAATTACTGTTTGTGCATTTACAATATTCGTTGATTTTTGCCATTGAAAAACGTCCAGAAATGATTGAAGCTACTGACTGAATGAAAGGAGCTGGCATCTCACTCTCTTTGAATCTTCTTTATCATGCTAAGAGGAGCAGGAAAAAGCAAAAAATTTCAGAATTGCACCTTGCAATGCGGAGAAATTACTGTTTGTGCATTTACAATATTCATTGATTTTTGCCATTGAAAAACATCATGTTATTCATATACCAGAAATGATTGAAGCTACTGACTGAATGAAAGGAGCTGGCATCTCACTCTCTTTGAATCTTCTTTATCATGCTAAGAGGAGCAGGAAAAAGTAAAAAATTTCAGAATTGCACCTTGCAATGCGGAGAAATTACTGTTTGTGCATTTACAATATTCAATGATTTTTGCCATTGAAAAACGTCCAGAAATGATTGAAGCTACTGACTGAACGAAAGGAGCTGGCGTCTCACTCTCTTTGAATATTCTTTATCATGCTAAGAGGAGCAGGAAAAAGCAAAAAAATTCAGAATTGCACCTTGCAATGCGGAGAAATTACTGTTTGTGCATTTACAATATTCATTGATTTTTGCCATTGAAAAACATCATGTTATTCATATACCAGAAATGTTTGAAGCTACTGACTGAATGAAAGGAGCTGGCATCTCACTCTCTTTGAATCTTTTTTATCATGCTAAGAGGAGCAGGAAAAAGCAAAAAATTTCAGAATTGCACCTTGCAATGCGGAGAAATTACTGTTTGTGCATTTACAATATTCATTGATTTTTGCCATTGAAAAACGTCCAGAAATGATTGAAGCTACTGACTGAATGAAAGGAGCTGGCATCTCACTCTCTTTGAATCTTCTTTATCATGCTAAGAGGAGCAGGAAAAAGCAAAAAATTTCAGAATTGCACCTTGCAATGCGGAGAAATTACTGTTTGTGCATTTACAATATTCATTGATTTTTGCCATTGAAAAACGTCCAGAAATGATTGAAGCTACTGACTGAATGAAAGGAGCTGGCATCTCACTCTCTTTGAATCTTCTTTATCATGCTAAGAGGAGCAGGAAAAAGCAAAAAATTTCAGAATTGCACCTTGCAATGCGGAGAAATTACTGTTTGTGCATTTACAATATTCATTGATTTTTGCAATTGAAAAACGTCCAGAAATGATTGAAGCTACTGACTGAATGAAAGGAGCTGGCATCTCACTCTCTTTGAATCTTCTTTATCATGCTAAGAGGAGCAGGAAAAAGCAAAAAATTTCAGAATTGCACCTTGCAATGCGGAGAAATTACTGTTTGTGCATTTACAATATTCATTGATTTTTGCCATTGAAAAACATCATGTTATTCATATACCAGGAATGTTTGAAGCTACTGACTGAATGAAAGGAGCTGGCATCTCACTCTCTTTGAATCTTCTTTATCATGCTAAGAGGAGCAGGAAAAAGCAAAAAATTTCAGAATTGCACCTTGCAATGCGGAGAAATTACTGTTTGTGCATTTACAATATTCATTGATTTTTGCCATTGAAAAACGTCCAGAAATGATTGAAGCTACTGACTGAATGAAAGGAGCTGGCATCTCACTCTCTTTTAATCTTGTTTATCATGCTAAGAGGAGCAGGAAAAAGCAAAAAATTTCAGAATTGCACCTTGCAATGCGGAGAAATTACTGTTTGTGCATTTACAATATTCATTGATTTTTGCCATTGAAAAACGTCCAGAAATGATTGAAGCTACTGACTGAATGAAAGGAGCTGGCATCTCACTCTCTTTGAATCTTCTTTATCATGCTAAGAGGAGCAGGAAAAAGCAAAAAATTTCAGAATTGCACCTTGCAATGCGGAGAAATTACTGTTTGTGCATTTACAATATTCATTGATTTTTGCCATTGAAAAACATCATGTTATTCATATACCAGAAATGATTGAAGCTACTGACTGAATGAAAGGAGCTGGCATCTCACTCTCTTTGAATCTTCTTTATCATGCTAAGAGGAGCAGGAAAAAGTAAAAAATTTCAGAATTGCACCTTGCAATGCGGAGAAATTACTGTTTGTGCATTTACAATATTCAATGATTTTTGCCATTGAAAAACGTCCAGAAATGATTGAAGCTACTGACTGAATGAAAGGAGCTGGCATCTCACTCTCTTTGAATCTTCTTTATCATGCTAAGAGGAGCAGGAAAAAGCAAAAAATTTCAGAATTGCACCTTGCAATGCGGAGAAATTACTGTTTGTGCATTTACAATATTCATTGATTTTTGCCATTGAAAAACATCATGTTATTCATTTACCAGAAATGATTGAAGCTACTGACTGAATGTAAGGAGCTGGCATCTCACTCTCTTTGAATCTTCTTTATCATGCTAAGAGGAGCAGGAAAAAGCAAAAAATTTCAGAATTGCACCTTGCAATGCGGAGAAATTACTGTTTGTGCATTTACAATATTCGTTGATTTTTGCCATTGAAAAACGTCCAGAAATGATTGAAGCTACTGACTGAATGAAAGGAGCTGGCATCTCACTCTCTTTGAATCTTCTTTATCATGCTAAGAGGAGCAGGAAAAAGCAAAAAATTTCAGAATTGCACCTTGCAATGCGGAGAAATTACTGTTTGTGCATTTACAATATTCATTGATTTTTGCCATTGAAAAACATCATGTTATTCATATACCAGAAATGATTGAAGCTACTGACTGAATGAAAGGAGCTGGCATCTCACTCTCTTTGAATCTTCTTTATCATGCTAAGAGGAGCAGGAAAAAGTAAAAAATTTCAGAATTGCACCTTGCAATGCGGAGAAATTACTGTTTGTGCATTTACAATATTCAATGATTTTTGCCATTGAAAAACGTCCAGAAATGATTGAAGCTACTGACTGAACGAAAGGAGCTGGCGTCTCACTCTCTTTGAATATTCTTTATCATGCTAAGAGGAGCAGGAAAAAGCAAAAAAATTCAGAATTGCACCTTGCAATGCGGAGAAATTACTGTTTGTGCATTTACAATATTCATTGATTTTTGCCATTGAAAAACATCATGTTATTCATATACCAGAAATGTTTGAAGCTACTGACTGAATGAAAGGAGCTGGCATCTCACTCTCTTTGAATCTTTTTTATCATGCTAAGAGGAGCAGGAAAAAGCAAAAAATTTCAGAATTGCACCTTGCAATGCGGAGAAATTACTGTTTGTGCATTTACAATATTCACTGATTTTTGCCATTGAAAAACGTCCAGAAATGATTGAAGCTACTGACTGAATGAAAGGAGCTGGCATCTCACTCTCTTTGAATCTTCTTTATCATGCTAAGAGGAGCAGGAAAAAGCAAAAAATTTCAGAATTGCACCTTGCAATGCGGAGAAATTACTGTTTGTGCATTTACAATATTCATTGATTTTTGCCATTGAAAAACGTCCAGAAATGATTGAAGCTACTGACTGAATGAAAGGAGCTGGCATCTCACTCTCTTTGAATCTTCTTTATCATGCTAAGAGGAGCAGGAAAAAGCAAAAAATTTCAGAATTGCACCTTGCAATGCGGAGAAATTACTGTTTGTGCATTTACAATATTCATTGATTTTTGCCTTTGAAAAACATCATGTTATTCATATACCAGAAATGATTGAAGCTACTGACTGAATGAAAGGAGCTGGCATCTCACTCTCTTTGAATCTTCTTTATCATGCTAAGAGGAGCAGGAAAAAGCAAAAAATTTCAGAATTGCACCTTGCAATGCGGAGAAATTACTGTTTGTGCATTTACAATATTCATTGATTTTTGCAATTGAAAAACGTCCAGAAATGATTGAAGCTACTGACTGAATGAAAGGAGCTGGCTTCTCACTCTCTTTGAATCTTCTTTATCATGCTAAGAGGAGCAGGAAAAAGCAAAAAATTTCAGAATTGCACCTTGCAATGCGGAGAAATTACTGTTTGTGCATTTACAATATTCATTGATTTTTGCCATTGAAAAACGTCCAGAAATGATTGAAGCTACTGACTGAATGAAAGGAGCTGGCATCTCACTCTCTTTGAATCTTGTTTATCATGCTAAGAGGAGCAGGAAAAAGCAAAAAATTTCAGAATTGCACCTTGCAATGCGGAGAAATTACTGTTTGTGCATTTAGAATATTCATTGATTTTTGCCATTGAAAAACGTCCAGAAATGATTGAAGCTACTGACTGAATGAAAGGAGCTGGCATCTCACTCTCTTTGAATCTTCTTTATCATGCTAAGAGGAGCAGGAAAAAGCAAAAAATCTCAGAATTGCACCTTGCAATGCGGAGAAATTACTGTTTGTGCATTTACAATATTCATTGATTTTTGCCATTGAAAAACATCATGTTATTCATATACCAGAAATGATTGAAGCTACTGACTGAATGAAAGGAGCTGGCATCTCACTCTCTTTGAATCTTCTTTATCATGCTAAGAGGAGCAGGAAAAAGTAAAAAATTTCAGAATTGCACCTTGCAATGCGGAGAAATTACTGTTTGTGCATTTACAATATTCAATGATTTTTGCCATTGAAAAACGTCCAGAAATGATTGAAGCTACTGACTGAATGAAAGGAGCTGGCATCTCACTCTCTTTGAATCTTCTTTATCATGCTAAGAGGAGCAGGAAAAATCAAAAAATTTCAGAATTGCACCTTGCAATGCGGAGAAATTACTGTTTGTGCATTTACAATATTCATTGATTTTTGCCATTGAAAAACATCATGTTATTCATATACCAGGAATGTTTGAAGCTACTGACTGAATGAAAGGAGCTGGCATCTCACTCTCTTTGAATCTTCTTTATCATGCTAAGAGGAGCAGGAAAAAGCAAAAAATTTCAGAATTGCACCTTGCAATGCGGAGAAATTACTGTTTGTGCATTTACAATATTCATTGATTTTTGCCATTGAAAAACATCATGTTATTCATTTACCAGAAATGATTGAAGCTACTGACTGAATGTAAGGAGCTGGCATCTCACTCTCTTTGAATCTTCTTTATCATGCTAAGAGGAGCAGGAAAAAGCAAAAAATTTCAGAATTGCACCTTGCAATGCGGAGAAATTACTGTTTGTGCATTTACAATATTCGTTGATTTTTGCCATTGAAAAACGTCCAGAAATGATTGAAGCTACTGACTGAATGAAAGGAGCTGGCATCTCACTCTCTTTGAATCTTCTTTATCATGCTAAGAGGAGCAGGAAAAAGCAAAAAATTTCAGAATTGCACCTTGCAATGCGGAGAAATTACTGTTTGTGCATTTACAATATTCATTGATTTTTGCCATTGAAAAACATCATGTTATTCATATACCAGAAATGATTGAAGCTACTGACTGAATGAAAGGAGCTGGCATCTCACTCTCTTTGAATCTTCTTTATCATGCTAAGAGGAGCAGGAAAAAGTAAAAAATTTCAGAATTGCACCTTGCAATGCGGAGAAATTACTGTTTGTGCATTTACAATATTCAATGATTTTTGCCATTGAAAAACGTCCAGAAATGATTGAAGCTACTGACTGAACGAAAGGAGCTGGCGTCTCACTCTCTTTGAATATTCTTTATCATGCTAAGAGGAGCAGGAAAAAGCAAAAAAATTCAGAATTGCACCTTGCAATGCGGAGAAATTACTGTTTGTGCATTTACAATATTCATTGATTTTTGCCATTGAAAAACATCATGTTATTCATATACCAGAAATGTTTGAAGCTACTGACTGAATGAAAGGAGCTGGCATCTCACTCTCTTTGAATCTTTTTTATCATGCTAAGAGGAGCAGGAAAAAGCAAAAAATTTCAGAATTGCACCTTGCAATGCGGAGAAATTACTGTTTGTGCATTTACAATATTCATTGATTTTTGCCATTGAAAAACGTCCAGAAATGATTGAAGCTACTGACTGAATGAAAGGAGCTGGCATCTCACTCTCTTTGAATCTTCTTTATCATGCTAAGAGGAGCAGGAAAAAGCAAAAAATTTCAGAATTGCACCTTGCAATGCGGAGAAATTACTGTTTGTGCATTTACAATATTCATTGATTTTTGCCATTGAAAAACGTCCAGAAATGATTGAAGCTACTGACTGAATGAAAGGAGCTGGCATCTCACTCTCTTTGAATCTTCTTTATCATGCTAAGAGGAGCAGGAAAAAGCAAAAAATTTCAGAATTGCACCTTGCAATGCGGAGAAATTACTGTTTGTGCATTTACAATATTCATTGATTTTTGCAATTGAAAAACGTCCAGAAATGATTGAAGCTACTGACTGAATGAAAGGAGCTGGCATCTCACTCTCTTTGAATCTTCTTTATCATGCTAAGAGGAGCAGGAAAAAGCAAAAAATTTCAGAATTGCACCTTGCAATGCGGAGAAATTACTGTTTGTGCATTTACAATATTCATTGATTTTTGCCATTGAAAAACATCATGTTATTCATATACCAGGAATGTTTGAAGCTACTGACTGAATGAAAGGAGCTGGCATCTCACTCTCTTTGAATCTTCTTTATCATGCTAAGAGGAGCAGGAAAAAGCAAAAAATTTCAGAATTGCACCTTGCAATGCGGAGAAATTACTGTTTGTGCATTTACAATATTCATTGATTTTTGCCATTGAAAAACGTCCAGAAATGATTGAAGCTACTGACTGAATGAAAGGAGCTGGCATCTCACTCTCTTTTAATCTTGTTTATCATGCTAAGAGGAGCAGGAAAAAGCAAAAAATTTCAGAATTGCACCTTGCAATGCGGAGAAATTACTGTTTGTGCATTTACAATATTCATTGATTTTTGCCATTGAAAAACGTCCAGAAATGATTGAAGCTACTGACTGAATGAAAGGAGCTGGCATCTCACTCTCTTTGAATCTTCTTTATCATGCTAAGAGGAGCAGGAAAAAGCAAAAAATTTCAGAATTGCACCTTGCAATGCGGAGAAATTACTGTTTGTGCATTTACAATATTCATTGATTTTTGCCATTGAAAAACATCATGTTATTCATATACCAGAAATGATTGAAGCTACTGACTGAATGAAAGGAGCTGGCATCTCACTCTCTTTGAATCTTCTTTATCATGCTAAGAGGAGCAGGAAAAAGTAAAAAATTTCAGAATTGCACCTTGCAATGCGGAGAAATTACTGTTTGTGCATTTACAATATTCAATGATTTTTGCCATTGAAAAACGTCCAGAAATGATTGAAGCTACTGACTGAATGAAAGCAGCTGGCATCTCACTCTCTTTGAATCTTCTTTATCATGCTAAGAGGAGCAGGAAAAAGCAAAAAATTTCAGAATTGCACCTTGCAATGCGGAGAAATTACTGTTTGTGCATTTACAATATTCATTGATTTTTGCCATTGAAAAACATCATGTTATTCATTTACCAGAAATGATTGAAGCTACTGACTGAATGTAAGGAGCTGGCATCTCACTCTCTTTGAATCTTCTTTATCATGCTAAGAGGAGCAGGAAAAAGCAAAAAATTTCAGAATTGCACCTTGCAATGCGGAGAAATTACTGTTTGTGCATTTACAATATTCGTTGATTTTTGCCATTGAAAAACGTCCAGAAATGATTGAAGCTACTGACTGAATGAAAGGAGCTGGCATCTCACTCTCTTTGAATCTTCTTTATCATGCTAAGAGGAGCAGGAAAAAGCAAAAAATTTCAGAATTGCACCTTGCAATGCGGAGAAATTACTGTTTGTGCATTTACAATATTCATTGATTTTTGCCATTGAAAAACATCATGTTATTCATATACCAGAAATGATTGAAGCTACTGACTGAATGAAAGGAGCTGGCATCTCACTCTCTTTGAATCTTCTTTATCATGCTAAGAGGAGCAGGAAAAAGTAAAAAATTTCAGAATTGCACCTTGCAATGCGGAGAAATTACTGTTTGTGCATTTACAATATTCAATGATTTTTGCCATTGAAAAACGTCCAGAAATGATTGAAGCTACTGACTGAACGAAAGGAGCTGGCGTCTCACTCTCTTTGAATATTCTTTATCATGCTAAGAGGAGCAGGAAAAAGCAAAAAAATTCAGAATTGCACCTTGCAATGCGGAGAAATTACTGTTTGTGCATTTACAATATTCATTGATTTTTGCCATTGAAAAACATCATGTTATTCATATACCAGAAATGTTTGAAGCTACTGACTGAATGAAAGGAGCTGGCATCTCACTCTCTTTGAATCTTTTTTATCATGCTAAGAGGAGCAGGAAAAAGCAAAAAATTTCAGAATTGCACCTTGCAATGCGGAGAAATTACTGTTTGTGCATTTACAATATTCACTGATTTTTGCCATTGAAAAACGTCCAGAAATGATTGAAGCTACTGACTGAATGAAAGGAGCTGGCATCTCACTCTCTTTGAATCTTCTTTATCATGCTAAGAGGAGCAGGAAAAAGCAAAAAATTTCAGAATTGCACCTTGCAATGCGGAGAAATTACTGTTTGTGCATTTACAATATTCATTGATTTTTGCCATTGAAAAACGTCCAGAAATGATTGAAGCTACTGACTGAATGAAAGGAGCTGGCATCTCACTCTCTTTGAATCTTCTTTATCATGCTAAGAGGAGCAGGAAAAAGCAAAAAATTTCAGAATTGCACCTTGCAATGCGGAGAAATTACTGTTTGTGCATTTACAATATTCATTGATTTTTGCCTTTGAAAAACATCATGTTATTCATATACCAGAAATGATTGAAGCTACTGACTGAATGAAAGGAGCTGGCATCTCACTCTCTTTGAATCTTCTTTATCATGCTAAGAGGAGCAGGAAAAAGCAAAAAATTTCAGAATTGCACCTTGCAATGCGGAGAAATTACTGTTTGTGCATTTACAATATTCATTGATTTTTGCAATTGAAAAACGTCCAGAAATGATTGAAGCTACTGACTGAATGAAAGGAGCTGGCTTCTCACTCTCTTTGAATCTTCTTTATCATGCTAAGAGGAGCAGGAAAAAGCAAAAAATTTCAGAATTGCACCTTGCAATGCGGAGAAATTACTGTTTGTGCATTTACAATATTCATTGATTTTTGCCATTGAAAAACGTCCAGAAATGATTGAAGCTACTGACTGAATGAAAGGAGCTGGCATCTCACTCTCTTTGAATCTTGTTTATCATGCTAAGAGGAGCAGGAAAAAGCAAAAAATTTCAGAATTGCACCTTGCAATGCGGAGAAATTACTGTTTGTGCATTTAGAATATTCATTGATTTTTGCCATTGAAAAACGTCCAGAAATGATTGAAGCTACTGACTGAATGAAAGGAGCTGGCATCTCACTCTCTTTGAATCTTCTTTATCATGCTAAGAGGAGCAGGAAAAAGCAAAAAATCTCAGAATTGCACCTTGCAATGCGGAGAAATTACTGTTTGTGCATTTACAATATTCATTGATTTTTGCCATTGAAAAACATCATGTTATTCATATACCAGAAATGATTGAAGCTACTGACTGAATGAAAGGAGCTGGCATCTCACTCTCTTTGAATCTTCTTTATCATGCTAAGAGGAGCAGGAAAAAGTAAAAAATTTCAGAATTGCACCTTGCAATGCGGAGAAATTACTGTTTGTGCATTTACAATATTCAATGATTTTTGCCATTGAAAAACGTCCAGAAATGATTGAAGCTACTGACTGAATGAAAGGAGCTGGCATCTCACTCTCTTTGAATCTTCTTTATCATGCTAAGAGGAGCAGGATAAAGCAAAAAATTTCAGAATTGCACCTTGCAATGCGGAGAAATTACTGTTTGTGCATTTACAATATTCATTGATTTTTGCCATTGAAAAACATCATGTTATTCATATACCAGAAATGTTTGAAGCTACTGACTGAATGAAAGGAGCTGGCATCTCACTCTCCTTGAATCTTCTTTATCATGCTAAGAGGAGCAGGAAAAAGCAAAAAATTTCAGAATTGCACCTTGCAATGCGGAGAAATTACTGTTTGTGCATTTACAATATTCATTGATTTTTGCCATTGAAAAACATCATGTTATTCATATACCAGAAATGTTTGAAGCTACTGACTGAATGAAAGGAGCTGGCATCTCACTCTCTTTGAATCTTCTTTATCATGCTAAGAGGAGCAGGAAAAAGCAAAAAATTTCAGAATTGCACCTTGCAATGCGGAGAAATTACTGTTTGTGCATTTACAATATTCATTGATTTTTGCCATTGAAAAACATCACGTTATTCATATACCAGAAATGATTGAAGCTACTGACTGAATGAAAGGAGCTGGCATCTCACTCTCTTTGAATCTTCTTTATCATGCTAAGAGGAGCAGGAAAAAGCAAAAAATTTCAGAGTTGCACCTTGCAATGCGGAGAAATTACTGTTTGTGCATTTACAATATTCATTGATTTTTGCAATTGAAAAACGTCCAGAAATGATTGAAGCTACTGACTGAATGAAAGGAGCTGGCATCTCACTCTCTTTGAATCTTCTTTATCATGCTAAGAGGAGCAGGAAAAAGCAAAAAATTTCAGAATTGCACCTTGCAATGCGGAGAAATTACTGTTTGTGCATTTACAATATTCATTGATTTTTGCCATTGAAAAACATCATGTTATTCATATACCAGGAATGTTTGAAGCTACTGACTGAATGAAAGGAGCTGGCATCTCACTCTCTTTGAATCTTCTTTATCATGCTAAGAGGAGCAGGAAAAAGCAAAAAATTTCAGAATTGCACCTTGCAATGCGGAGAAATTACTGTTTGTGCATTTACAATATTCATTGATTTTTGCCATTGAAAAACGTCCAGAAATGATTGAAGCTACTGACTGAATGAAAGGAGCTGGCATCTCACTCTCTTTTAATCTTGTTTATCATGCTAAGAGGAGCAGGAAAAAGCAAAAAATTTCAGAATTGCACCTTGCAATGCGGAGAAATTACTGTTTGTGCATTTACAATATTCATTGATTTTTGCCATTGAAAAACGTCCAGAAATGATTGAAGCTACTGACTGAATGAAAGGAGCTGGCATCTCACTCTCTTTGAATCTTCTTTATCATGCTAAGAGGAGCAGGAAAAAGCAAAAAATTTCAGAATTGCACCTTGCAATGCGGAGAAATTACTGTTTGTGCATTTACAATATTCATTGATTTTTGCCATTGAAAAACATCATGTTATTCATATACCAGAAATGATTGAAGCTACTGACTGAATGAAAGGAGCTGGCATCTCACTCTCTTTGAATCTTCTTTATCATGCTAAGAGGAGCAGGAAAAAGTAAAAAATTTCAGAATTGCACCTTGCAATGCGGAGAAATTACTGTTTGTGCATTTACAATATTCAATGATTTTTGCCATTGAAAAACGTCCAGAAATGATTGAAGCTACTGACTGAATGAAAGGAGCTGGCATCTCACTCTCTTTGAATCTTCTTTATCATGCTAAGAGGAGCAGGAAAAAGCAAAAAATTTCAGAATTGCACCTTGCAATGCGGAGAAATTACTGTTTGTGCATTTACAATATTCATTGATTTTTGCCATTGAAAAACATCATGTTATTCATATACCAGAAATGATTGAAGCTACTGACTGAATGAAAGGAGCTGGCATCTCACTCTCTTTGAATCTTCTTTATCATGCTAAGAGGAGCAGGAAAAAGTAAAAAATTTCAGAATTGCACCTTGCAATGCGGAGAAATTACTGTTTGTGCATTTACAATATTCAATGATTTTTGCCTTTGAAAAACGTCCAGAAATGATTGAAGCTACTGACTGAACGAAAGGAGCTGGCATCTCACTCTCTTTGAATCTTCTTTATCATGCTAAGAGGAGCAGGAAAAAGCAAAAAATTTCAGAATTGCACCTTGCAATGCGGAGAAATTACTGTTTGTGCATTTACAATATTCATTGATTTTTGCCATTGAAAAACATCATGTTATTCATATACCAGAAATGATTGATGCTACTGACTGAATGAAAGGAGCTGGCATCTCACTCTCTTTGAATCTTCTTTATCATGCTAAGAGGAGCAGGAAAAAGCAAAAAATTTCAGAATTGCACCTTGCAATGCGGAGAAATTACTGTTTGTGCATTTACAATATTCATTGATTTTTGCCATTGAAAAACATCATGTTATTCATATACCAGAAATGTTTGAAGCTACTGACTGAATGAAAGGAGCTGGCATCTCACTCTCTTTGAATCTTCTTTATCATGCTAAGAGGAGCAGGAAAAAGCAAAAAATTTCAGAATTGCACCTTGCAATGCGGAGAAATTACTGTTTGTGCATTTACAATATTCATTGATTTTTGCAATTGAAAAACGTCCAGAAATGATTGAAGCTACTGACTGAATGAAAGGAGCTGGCATCTCACTCTCTTTGAATCTTCTTTATCATGCTAAGAGGAGCAGGAAAAAGCAAAAAATTTCAGAATTGCACCTTGCAATGCGGAGCAATTACTGTTTGTGCATTTACAATATTCATTGATTTTTGCCATTGAAAAACATTGTTATTCATATACCAGTAATGTTTGAAGCTACTGACTGAATGAAAGGAGCTGGCATCTCACTCTCTTTGAATCTTCTTTATCATGCTAAGAGGAGCAGGAAAAAGTAAAAAATTTCAGAATTGCACCTTGCAATGCGGAGAAATTACTGTTTGTGCATTTACAATATTCATTGATTTTTGCCATTGAAAAACGTCCAGAAATGATTGAAGCTACTGACTGAATGAAAGGAGCTGGCATCTCACTCTCTTTGAATCTTGTTTATCATGCTAAGAGGAGCAGGAAAAAGCAAAAAATTTCAGAATTGCACCTTGCAATGCGAAGAAATTACTGTTTGTGCATTTACAATATTCATTGATGTTTGCCATTGAAAAACGTCCAGAAATGATTGAAGCTACTGACTGAATGAAAGGAGCTGGCATCTCACTTTCTTTGAATCTTCTTTATTATGCTAAGAGGAGCAGGAAAAAGCAAAAAATTTCAGAATTGCACCTTGCAATGCGGAGAAATTACTGTTTGTGCATTTACAATATTCATTGATTTTTGCCATTGAAAAACATCATGTTATTCATATACCAGAAATGATTGAAGCTACTGACTGAATGAAAGGAGCTGGCATCTCACTCTCTTTGAATCTTCTTTATCATGCTAAGAGGAGCAGGAAAAAGTAAAAAATTTCAGAATTGCACCTTGCAATGCGGAGAAATTACTGTTTGTGCATTTACAATATTCAATGATTTTTGCCATTGAAAAACGTCCAGAAATGATTGAAGCTACTGACTGAATGAAAGGAGCTGGCATCTCACTCTCTGTGAATCTTCTTTATCATGCTAAGAGGAGCAGGAAAAAGCAAAAAACTTCAGAATTGCACCTTGCAATGCGGAGAAATTACTGTTTGTGCATTTACAATATTCATTGATTTTTGCCATTGAAAAACATCATGTTATTCATATACCAGAAATGATTGAAGCTACTGACTGAATGAAAGGAGCTGGCATCTCACTCTCTTTGAATCTTCTTTATCATGCTAAGAGGAGCAGGAAAAAGTAAAAAATTTCAGAATTGCACCTTGCAATGCGGAGAAATTACTGTTTGTGCATTTACAATATTCAATGATTTTTGCCTTTGAAAAACGTCCAGAAATGATTGAAGCTACTGACTGAACGAAAGGAGCTGGCATCTCACTCTCTTTGAATCTTCTTTATCATGCTAAGAGGAGCAGGAAAAAGCAAAAAATTTCAGAATTGCACCTTGCAATGCGGAGAAATTACTGTTTGTGCATTTACAATATTCATTGATTTTTGCCATTGAAAAACATCATGTTATTCATATACCAGAAATGTTTGAAGCTACTGACTGAATGAAAGGAGCTGGCATCTCACTCTCTTTGAATCTTCTTTATCATGCTAAGAGGAGCAGGAAAAAGTAAAAAATTTCAGAATTGCACCTTGCAATGCGGAGAAATTACTGTTTGTGCATTTACAATATTCATTGATTTTTGCCATTGAAAAACGTCCAGAAATGATTGAAGCTACTGACTGAATGAAAGGAGCTGGCATCTCACTCTCTTTGAATCTTGTTTATCATGCTAAGAGGAGCAGGAAAAAGCAAAAAATTTCAGAATTGCACCTTGCAATGCGAAGAAATTACTGTTTGTGCATTTACAATATTCATTGATGTTTGCCATTGAAAAACGTCCAGAAATGATTGAAGCTACTGACTGAATGAAAGGAGCTGGCATCTCACTTTCTTTGAATCTTCTTTATTATGCTAAGAGGAGCAGGAAAAAGCAAAAAATTTCAGAATTGCACCTTGCAATGCGGAGAAATTACTGTTTGTGCATTTACAATATTCATTGATTTTTGCCATTGAAAAACATCATGTTATTCATATACCAGAAATGATTGAAGCTACTGACTGAATGAAAGGAGCTGGCATCTCACTCTCTTTGAATCTTCTTTATCATGCTAAGAGGAGCAGGAAAAAGTAAAAAATTTCAGAATTGCACCTTGCAATGCGGAGAAATTACTGTTTGTGCATTTACAATATTCAATGATTTTTGCCATTGAAAAACGTCCAGAAATGATTGAAGCTACTGACTGAATGAAAGGAGCTGGCATCTCACTCTCTGTGAATCTTCTTTATCATGCTAAGAGGAGCAGGAAAAAGCAAAAAACTTCAGAATTGCACCTTGCAATGCGGAGAAATTACTGTTTGTGCATTTACAATATTCATTGATTTTTGCCATTGAAAAACATCATGTTATTCATATACCAGAAATGATTGAAGCTACTGACTGAATGAAAGGAGCTGGCATCTCACTCTCTTTGAATCTTCTTTATCATGCTAAGAGGAGCAGGAAAAAGTAAAAAATTTCAGAATTGCACCTTGCAATGCGGAGAAATTACTGTTTGTGCATTTACAATATTCAATGATTTTTGCCTTTGAAAAACGTCCAGAAATGATTGAAGCTACTGACTGAACGAAAGGAGCTGGCATCTCACTCTCTTTGAATCTTCTTTATCATGCTAAGAGGAGCAGGAAAAAGCAAAAAATTTCAGAATTGCACCTTGCAATGCGGAGAAATTACTGTTTGTGCATTTACAATATTCATTGATTTTTGCCATTGAAAAACATCATGTTATTCATATACCAGAAATGTTTGAAGCTACTGACTGAATGAAAGGAGCTGGCATCTCACTCTCTTTGAATCTTCTTTATCATGCTAAGAGGAGCAGGAAAAAGCAAAAAATTTCAGAATTGCACCTTGCAATGCGGAGAAATTACTGTTTGTGCATTTACAATATTCATTGATTTTTGCCATTGAAAAACGTCCAGAAATGATTGAAGCTACTGACTGAATGAAAGCAGCTGGCATCTCACTCTGAATTTTCTTTATCATGCTAAGAGGAGCAGGAAAAAGCAAAAAATTTCAGAATTGCACCTTGCAATGCGGAGAAATTACTGTTTGTGCATTTACAATATTCATTGATTTTTGCCATTGAAAAACGTCCAGAAATGATTGAAGCTACTGACTGAATGAAAGGAGCTGGCATCTCACTCTCTTTGAATCGTCTTTATCATGCTAAGAGGAGCAGGAAAAAGCAAAAAATTTCAGAATTGCACCTTGCAATGCGGAGAAATTACTGTTTGTGCATTTACAATATTCATTGATTTTTGCCATTGAAAAACATCATGTTATTCATATACCAGAAATGTTTGAAGCTACTGACTGAATGAAAGGAGCTGGCATCTCACTCTCTTTGAATCTTCTTTATCATGCTAAGAGAAGCAGGAAAAAGCAAAAAATTTCAGAATTGCACCTTGCAATGCGGAGAAATTACTGTTTGTGCATTTACAATATTCATTGATTTTTGCCATTGAAAAACATCATGTTATTCATATACCAGAAATGTTTGAAGCTGCTGACTGAATGAAAGGAGCTGGCATCTCACTCTCTTTGAATCTTCTTTATCATGCTTGGATTAGCAGGAAAAAGCAAAAAATTTCAGAATTGCACCTTGCAATGTGGAGATATTACTGTTTGTGCATTTACAATATTCATTGATTTTTGCCATTGAAAAACATGTTTTTCATATACCAGAAATGTTTGAAGCTACTGACTGAATGAAAGGAGCTGGCATCTCACTCTCTTTGAATCTTCTTTATCATGCTAGGATTAACAGGAAAAAGCAAAAAATTTCAGAATTGCACCTTGCAATGTGGAGATATTACTGTTTGTGCATTTACAATATTCATTGATTTTTGCCATTGAAAAACGTCCAGAAATGATTGAAGCTACTGACTGAATGAAAGCAGCTGGCATCTCACTGAATTTTCTTTATCATGCTAAGAGGAGCAGGAAAAAGCAAAAAATTTCAGAATTGCACCTTGCAATGCGGAGAAATTACTGTTTGTGCATTTACAATATTCATTGATTTTTGCCATTGAAAAACGTCCAGAAATGATTGAAGCTACTGACTGAATGAAAGGAGCTGGCATCTCACTCTCTTTGAATCGTCTTTATCATGCTAAGAGGAGCAGGAAAAAGCAAAAAATTTCAGAATTGCACATTGCAATGCGGAGAAATTACTGTTTGTGCATTTACAATATTCATTGATTTTTGCCATTGAAAAACATCATGTTATTCATATACCAGAAATGTTTGAAGCTACTGACTGAATGAAAGGAGCTGGCATCTCACTCTCTTTGAATCTTCTTTATCATGTTAAGAGGAGCAGGAAAAAGCAAAAAATTTCAGAATTGCACCTTGCAATGCGGAGAAATTACTGTTTGTGCATTTACAATATTCATTGATTTTTGCCATTGAAAAACATCATGTTATTCATATACCAGAAATGTTTGAAGCTACTGACTGAATGAAAGGAGCTGGCATCTCACTCTCTTTGAATCTTCTTTATCATGCTTGGATTAGCAGGAAAAAGCAAAAAATTTCAGAATTGCACCTTGCAATGTGGAGATATTACTGTTTGTGCATTTACAATATTCATTGATTTTTGCCATTGAAAAACATGTTTTTCATATACCAGAAATGTTTGAAGCTACTGACTGAATGAAAGGAGCTGGCATCTCACTCTCTTTGAATCTTCTTTATCATGCTAGGATTAGCAGGAAAAAGCAAAAAATTTCAGAATTGCACCTTGCAATGTGGAGATATTACTGTTTGTGCATTTACAATATTCATTGATTTTTGCCATTGAAAAACATGTTTTTCATATACCAGAAATGTTTGAAGCTACTGACTGAATGAAAGGAGCTGGCATCTCACTCTCTTTGAATCTTCTTTATCATGCTAGGATTAACAGGAAAAAGCAAAAAATTTCAGAATTGCACCTTGCAATGTGGAGATATTGCTGTTTGTGCATTTACAATATTCATTGATTTTTGCCATTGAAAAACATGTTTTTCATATACAAGAAATGTTTGAAGCTACTGACTGAATGAAAGGAGCTGGCATCTCACTCTCTTTGAATCTTCTTTATCATGCTAGGATTAGCAGGAAAAAGCAAAAAATTTCAGAATTGCACCTTGCAATGTGGAGATATTACTGTTTGTGCATTTACAATATTCATTGATTTTTGCCATTGAAAAACGTCCAGAAATGTTTGAAGCTACTGACTGAATGAAAGGAGCTGGCATCTCACTCTCTTTGAATCTTCTTTATCATGCTAGGATTAGCAGGAAAAAGCAAAAAATTTCAGAATTGCACCTTGCAATGTGGAGATATTACTGTTTGTGCATTTACAATATTCATTGATTTTTGCCATTGAAAAACGTCCAGAAATGTTTGAAGCTACTGACTGAATGATAGGAGCTGGCATCTCACTCTCTTTGAATCTTCTTTATCATGCTAGGATTAGCAGGAAAAAGCAAAAAATTTCAGAATTGCACCTTGCAATGTGGAGATATTGCTGTTTGTGCATTTACAATATTCATTGATTTTTGCCATTGAAAAACATGTTTTTCATATACAAGAAATGTTTGAAGCTACTGACTGAATGAAAGGAGCTGGCATCTCACTCTCTTTGAATCTTCTTTATCATGCTAGGATTAGCAGGAAAAAGCAAAAAATTTCAGAATTGCACCTTGCAATGTGGAGATATTACTGTTTGTGCATTTACAATATTCATTGATTTTTGCCATTGAAAAACGTCCAGAAATGTTTGAAGCTACTGACTGAATGAAAGGAGCTGGCATCTCACTCTCTTTGAATCTTCTTTATCATGCTAGGATTAGCAGGAAAAAGCAAAAAATTTCAGAATTGCACCTTGCAATGTGGAGATATTACTGTTTGTGCATTTACAATATTCATTGATTTTTGCCATTGAAAAACATGTTTTTCATATACCAGAAATGTTTGAAGCTACTGACGGAATGAAAGGAGCTGGCATCTCACTCTCTTTGAATCTTCTTTATCATGCTAGGATTAGCAGGAAAAAGCAAAAAATTTCAGAATTGCACCTTGCAATGTGGAGATATTACTGTTTGTGCATTTACAATATTCATTGATTTTTGCCATTGAAAAACATGTTTTTCATATACCAGAAATGTTTGAAGCTACTGACTGAATGAAAGGAGCTGGCATCTCACTGTCTTTGAATCTTCTTTATCATGCTAGGATTAACAGGAAAAAGCAAAAAATTTCAGAATTGCACCTTGCAATGTGGAGATATTACTGTTTGTGCATTTACAATATTCATTGATTTTGCCATTGAAAAACGTCCAGAAATGTTTGAAGCTACTGACTGAATGAAAGGAGCTGGCATCTCACTCTCTTTAAATCTTCTTTATCATGCTAGGATTAGCAGGAAAAAGCAAAAAAATTTCAGAATTGCACCTTGCAATGTGGAGATATTACTGTTTGTGCATTTACAATATTCATTGATTTTTGCCATTGAAAAACATGTTTTTCATATACCAGAAATGTTTGAAGCTACTGACTGAATGAAAGGAGCTGGCATCTCACTCTCTTTGAATCTTCTTTATCATGCTAGGATTAACAGGAAAAAGCAAAAAATTTCAGAATTGCACCTTGCAATGTGGAGATATTACTGTTTGTGCATTTACAATATTCATTGATTTTTGCCATTGAAAAACGTCCAGAAATGATTGAAGCTACTGACTGAATGAAAGCAGCTGGCATCTCACTGAATTTTCTTTATCATGCTAAGAGGAGCAGGAAAAAGCAAAAAATTTCAGAATTGCACCTTGCAATGCGGAGAAATTACTGTTTGTGCATTTACAATATTCATTGATTTTTGCCATTGAAAAACGTCCAGAAATGATTGAAGCTACTGACTGAATGAAAGGAGCTGGCATCTCACTCTCTTTGAATCGTCTTTATCATGCTAAGAGGAGCAGGAAAAAGCAAAAAATTTCAGAATTGCACATTGCAATGCGGAGAAATTACTGTTTGTGCATTTACAATATTCATTGATTTTTGCCATTGAAAAACATCATGTTATTCATATACCAGAAATGTTTGAAGCTACTGACTGAATGAAAGGAGCTGGCATCTCACTCTCTTTGAATCTTCTTTATCATGCTAAGAGGAGCAGGAAAAAGCAAAAAATTTCAGAATTGCACCTTGCAATGCGGAGAAATTACTGTTT
The DNA here is from genome assembly GCF_046119375.1 of Phyllobates terribilis. Taxonomy (NCBI): domain Eukaryota; kingdom Metazoa; phylum Chordata; class Amphibia; order Anura; family Dendrobatidae; genus Phyllobates; species Phyllobates terribilis. The sequence continues at coordinate 124,001 of NW_027364372.1, forward strand.
GTGCATTTACAATATTCATTGATTTTTGCCATTGAAAAACATCATGTTATTCATATACCAGAAATGTTTGAAGCTACTGACTGAATGAAAGGAGCTGGCATCTCACTCTCTTTGAATCTTCTTTATCATGCTTGGATTAGCAGGAAAAAGCAAAAAATTTCAGAATTGCACCTTGCAATGTGGAGATATTACTGTTTGTGCATTTACAATATTCATTGATTTTTGCCATTGAAAAACATGTTTTTCATATACCAGAAATGTTTGAAGCTACTGACTGAATGAAAGGAGCTGGCATCTCACTCTCTTTGAATCTTCTTTATCATGCTAGGATTAGCAGGAAAAAGCAAAAAATTTCAGAATTGCACCTTGCAATGTGGAGATATTACTGTTTGTGCATTTACAATATTCATTGATTTTTGCCATTGAAAAACATGTTTTTCATATACCAGAAATGTTTGAAGCTACTGACTGAATGAAAGGAGCTGGCATCTCACTCTCTTTGAATCTTCTTTATCATGCTAGGATTAACAGGAAAAAGCAAAAAATTTCAGAATTGCACCTTGCAATGTGGAGATATTGCTGTTTGTGCATTTACAATATTCATTGATTTTTGCCATTGAAAAACATGTTTTTCATATACAAGAAATGTTTGAAGCTACTGACTGAATGAAAGGAGCTGGCATCTCACTCTCTTTGAATCTTCTTTATCATGCTAGGATTAGCAGGAAAAAGCAAAAAATTTCAGAATTGCACCTTGCAATGTGGAGATATTACTGTTTGTGCATTTACAATATTCATTGATTTTTGCCATTGAAAAACGTCCAGAAATGTTTGAAGCTACTGACTGAATGAAAGGAGCTGGCATCTCACTCTCTTTGAATCTTCTTTATCATGCTAGGATTAGCAGGAAAAAGCAAAAAATTTCAGAATTGCACCTTGCAATGTGGAGATATTACTGTTTGTGCATTTACAATATTCATTGATTTTTGCCATTGAAAAACGTCCAGAAATGTTTGAAGCTACTGACTGAATGATAGGAGCTGGCATCTCACTCTCTTTGAATCTTCTTTATCATGCTAGGATTAGCAGGAAAAAGCAAAAAATTTCAGAATTGCACCTTGCAATGTGGAGATATTGCTGTTTGTGCATTTACAATATTCATTGATTTTTGCCATTGAAAAACATGTTTTTCATATACAAGAAATGTTTGAAGCTACTGACTGAATGAAAGGAGCTGGCATCTCACTCTCTTTGAATCTTCTTTATCATGCTAGGATTAGCAGGAAAAAGCAAAAAATTTCAGAATTGCACCTTGCAATGTGGAGATATTACTGTTTGTGCATTTACAATATTCATTGATTTTTGCCATTGAAAAACGTCCAGAAATGATTGAAGCTACTGACTGAATGAAAGGAGCTGGCATCTCACTCTCTTTGAATCTTGTTTATCATGCTAAGAGGAGCAGGAAAAAGCAAAAAATTTCAGAATTGCACCTTGCAATGCGGAGAAATTACTGTTTGTGCATTTAGAATATTCATTGATTTTTGCCATTGAAAAACGTCCAGAAATGATTGAAGCTACTGACTGAATGAAAGGAGCTGGCATCTCACTCTCTTTGAATCTTCTTTATCATGCTAAGAGGAGCAGGAAAAAGCAAAAAATTTCAGAATTGCACCTTGCAATGCGGAGAAATTACTGTTTGTGCATTTACAATATTCATTGATTTTTGCCATTGAAAAACGTCCAGAAATGATTGAAGCTACTGACTGAATGAAAGGAGCTGGCATCTCACTCTCTTTGAATCTTGTTTATCATGCTAAGAGGAGCAGGAAAAAGCAAAAAATTTCAGAATTGCACCTTGCAATGCGGAGAAATTACTGTTTGTGCATTTAGAATATTCATTGATTTTTGCCATTGAAAAACGTCCAGAAATGATTGAAGCTACTGACTGAATGAAAGGAGCTGGCATCTCACTCTCTTTGAATCTTCTTTATCATGCTAAGAGGAGCAGGAAAAAGCAAAAAATCTCAGAATTGCACCTTGCAATGCGGAGAAATTACTGTTTGTGCATTTACAATATTCATTGATTTTTGCCATTGAAAAACATCATGTTATTCATATACCAGAAATGATTGAAGCTACTGACTGAATGAAAGGAGCTGGCATCTCACTCTCTTTGAATCTTCTTTATCATGCTAAGAGGAGCAGGAAAAAGTAAAAAATTTCAGAATTGCACCTTGCAATGCGGAGAAATTACTGTTTGTGCATTTACAATATTCAATGATTTTTGCCATTGAAAAACGTCCAGAAATGATTGAAGCTACTGACTGAATGAAAGGAGCTGGCATCTCACTCTCTTTGAATCTTCTTTATCATGCTAAGAGGAGCAGGATAAAGCAAAAAATTTCAGAATTGCACCTTGCAATGCGGAGAAATTACTGTTTGTGCATTTACAATATTCATTGATTTTTGCCATTGAAAAACATCATGTTATTCATATACCAGAAATGTTTGAAGCTACTGACTGAATGAAAGGAGCTGGCATCTCACTCTCCTTGAATCTTCTTTATCATGCTAAGAGGAGCAGGAAAAAGCAAAAAATTTCAGAATTGCACCTTGCAATGCGGAGAAATTACTGTTTGTGCATTTACAATATTCATTGATTTTTGCCATTGAAAAACATCATGTTATTCATATACCAGAAATGTTTGAAGCTACTGACTGAATGAAAGGAGCTGGCATCTCACTCTCTTTGAATCTTCTTTATCATGCTAAGAGGAGCAGGAAAAAGCAAAAAATTTCAGAATTGCACCTTGCAATGCGGAGAAATTACTGTTTGTGCATTTACAATATTCATTGATTTTTGCCATTGAAAAACATCACGTTATTCATATACCAGAAATGATTGAAGCTACTGACTGAATGAAAGGAGCTGGCATCTCACTCTCTTTGAATCTTCTTTATCATGCTAAGAGGAGCAGGAAAAAGCAAAAAATTTCAGAGTTGCACCTTGCAATGCGGAGAAATTACTGTTTGTGCATTTACAATATTCATTGATTTTTGCAATTGAAAAACGTCCAGAAATGATTGAAGCTACTGACTGAATGAAAGGAGCTGGCATCTCACTCTCTTTGAATCTTCTTTATCATGCTAAGAGGAGCAGGAAAAAGCAAAAAATTTCAGAATTGCACCTTGCAATGCGGAGAAATTACTGTTTGTGCATTTACAATATTCATTGATTTTTGCCATTGAAAAACATCATGTTATTCATATACCAGGAATGTTTGAAGCTACTGACTGAATGAAAGGAGCTGGCATCTCACTCTCTTTGAATCTTCTTTATCATGCTAAGAGGAGCAGGAAAAAGCAAAAAATTTCAGAATTGCACCTTGCAATGCGGAGAAATTACTGTTTGTGCATTTACAATATTCATTGATTTTTGCCATTGAAAAACGTCCAGAAATGATTGAAGCTACTGACTGAATGAAAGGAGCTGGCATCTCACTCTCTTTTAATCTTGTTTATCATGCTAAGAGGAGCAGGAAAAAGCAAAAAATTTCAGAATTGCACCTTGCAATGCGGAGAAATTACTGTTTGTGCATTTACAATATTCATTGATTTTTGCCATTGAAAAACGTCCAGAAATGATTGAAGCTACTGACTGAATGAAAGGAGCTGGCATCTCACTCTCTTTGAATCTTCTTTATCATGCTAAGAGGAGCAGGAAAAAGCAAAAAATTTCAGAATTGCACCTTGCAATGCGGAGAAATTACTGTTTGTGCATTTACAATATTCATTGATTTTTGCCATTGAAAAACATCATGTTATTCATATACCAGAAATGATTGAAGCTACTGACTGAATGAAAGGAGCTGGCATCTCACTCTCTTTGAATCTTCTTTATCATGCTAAGAGGAGCAGGAAAAAGTAAAAAATTTCAGAATTGCACCTTGCAATGCGGAGAAATTACTGTTTGTGCATTTACAATATTCAATGATTTTTGCCATTGAAAAACGTCCAGAAATGATTGAAGCTACTGACTGAATGAAAGGAGCTGGCATCTCACTCTCTTTGAATCTTCTTTATCATGCTAAGAGGAGCAGGAAAAAGCAAAAAATTTCAGAATTGCACCTTGCAATGCGGAGAAATTACTGTTTGTGCATTTACAATATTCATTGATTTTTGCCATTGAAAAACATCATGTTATTCATATACCAGAAATGATTGAAGCTACTGACTGAATGAAAGGAGCTGGCATCTCACTCTCTTTGAATCTTCTTTATCATGCTAAGAGGAGCAGGAAAAAGTAAAAAATTTCAGAATTGCACCTTGCAATGCGGAGAAATTACTGTTTGTGCATTTACAATATTCAATGATTTTTGCCTTTGAAAAACGTCCAGAAATGATTGAAGCTACTGACTGAACGAAAGGAGCTGGCATCTCACTCTCTTTGAATCTTCTTTATCATGCTAAGAGGAGCAGGAAAAAGCAAAAAATTTCAGAATTGCACCTTGCAATGCGGAGAAATTACTGTTTGTGCATTTACAATATTCATTGATTTTTGCCATTGAAAAACATCATGTTATTCATATACCAGAAATGTTTGAAGCTACTGACTGAATGAAAGGAGCTGGCATCTCACTCTCTTTGAATCTTCTTTATCATGCTAAGAGGAGCAGGAAAAAGCAAAAAATTTCAGAATTGCACCTTGCAATGCGGAGAAATTACTGTTTGTGCATTTACAATATTCATTGATTTTTGCCATTGAAAAACATCATGTTATTCATATACCAGAAATGTTTGAAGCTACTGACTGAATGAAAGGAGCTGGCATCTCACTCTCTTTGAATCTTCTTTATCATGCTTGGATTAGCAGGAAAAAGCAAAAAATTTCAGAATTGCACCTTGCAATGTGGAGATATTACTGTTTGTGCATTTACAATATTCATTGATTTTTGCCATTGAAAAACATGTTTTTCATATACCAGAAATGTTTGAAGCTACTGACTGAATGAAAGGAGCTGGCATCTCACTCTCTTTGAATCTTCTTTATCATGCTAGGATTAGCAGGAAAAAGCAAAAAATTTCAGAATTGCACCTTGCAATGTGGAGATATTACTGTTTGTGCATTTACAATATTCATTGATTTTTGCCATTGAAAAACATGTTTTTCATATACCAGAAATGTTTGAAGCTACTGACTGAATGAAAGGAGCTGGCATCTCACTCTCTTTGAATCTTCTTTATCATGCTAGGATTAACAGGAAAAAGCAAAAAATTTCAGAATTGCACCTTGCAATGTGGAGATATTGCTGTTTGTGCATTTACAATATTCATTGATTTTTGCCATTGAAAAACATGTTTTTCATATACAAGAAATGTTTGAAGCTACTGACTGAATGAAAGGAGCTGGCATCTCACTCTCTTTGAATCTTCTTTATCATGCTAGGATTAGCAGGAAAAAGCAAAAAATTTCAGAATTGCACCTTGCAATGTGGAGATATTACTGTTTGTGCATTTACAATATTCATTGATTTTTGCCATTGAAAAACGTCCAGAAATGTTTGAAGCTACTGACTGAATGAAAGGAGCTGGCATCTCACTCTCTTTGAATCTTCTTTATCATGCTAGGATTAGCAGGAAAAAGCAAAAAATTTCAGAATTGCACCTTGCAATGTGGAGATATTACTGTTTGTGCATTTACAATATTCATTGATTTTTGCCATTGAAAAACGTCCAGAAATGTTTGAAGCTACTGACTGAATGATAGGAGCTGGCATCTCACTCTCTTTGAATCTTCTTTATCATGCTAGGATTAGCAGGAAAAAGCAAAAAATTTCAGAATTGCACCTTGCAATGTGGAGATATTGCTGTTTGTGCATTTACAATATTCATTGATTTTTGCCATTGAAAAACATGTTTTTCATATACAAGAAATGTTTGAAGCTACTGACTGAATGAAAGGAGCTGGCATCTCACTCTCTTTGAATCTTCTTTATCATGCTAGGATTAGCAGGAAAAAGCAAAAAATTTCAGAATTGCACCTTGCAATGTGGAGATATTACTGTTTGTGCATTTACAATATTCATTGATTTTTGCCATTGAAAAACGTCCAGAAATGATTGAAGCTACTGACTGAATGAAAGGAGCTGGCATCTCACTCTCTTTGAATCTTGTTTATCATGCTAAGAGGAGCAGGAAAAAGCAAAAAATTTCAGAATTGCACCTTGCAATGCGGAGAAATTACTGTTTGTGCATTTAGAATATTCATTGATTTTTGCCATTGAAAAACGTCCAGAAATGATTGAAGCTACTGACTGAATGAAAGGAGCTGGCATCTCACTCTCTTTGAATCTTCTTTATCATGCTAAGAGGAGCAGGAAAAAGCAAAAAATTTCAGAATTGCACCTTGCAATGCGGAGAAATTACTGTTTGTGCATTTACAATATTCATTGATTTTTGCCATTGAAAAACGTCCAGAAATGATTGAAGCTACTGACTGAATGAAAGGAGCTGGCATCTCACTCTCTTTGAATCTTGTTTATCATGCTAAGAGGAGCAGGAAAAAGCAAAAAATTTCAGAATTGCACCTTGCAATGCGGAGAAATTACTGTTTGTGCATTTAGAATATTCATTGATTTTTGCCATTGAAAAACGTCCAGAAATGATTGAAGCTACTGACTGAATGAAAGGAGCTGGCATCTCACTCTCTTTGAATCTTCTTTATCATGCTAAGAGGAGCAGGAAAAAGCAAAAAATCTCAGAATTGCACCTTGCAATGCGGAGAAATTACTGTTTGTGCATTTACAATATTCATTGATTTTTGCCATTGAAAAACATCATGTTATTCATATACCAGAAATGATTGAAGCTACTGACTGAATGAAAGGAGCTGGCATCTCACTCTCTTTGAATCTTCTTTATCATGCTAAGAGGAGCAGGAAAAAGTAAAAAATTTCAGAATTGCACCTTGCAATGCGGAGAAATTACTGTTTGTGCATTTACAATATTCAATGATTTTTGCCATTGAAAAACGTCCAGAAATGATTGAAGCTACTGACTGAATGAAAGGAGCTGGCATCTCACTCTCTTTGAATCTTCTTTATCATGCTAAGAGGAGCAGGATAAAGCAAAAAATTTCAGAATTGCACCTTGCAATGCGGAGAAATTACTGTTTGTGCATTTACAATATTCATTGATTTTTGCCATTGAAAAACATCATGTTATTCATATACCAGAAATGTTTGAAGCTACTGACTGAATGAAAGGAGCTGGCATCTCACTCTCCTTGAATCTTCTTTATCATGCTAAGAGGAGCAGGAAAAAGCAAAAAATTTCAGAATTGCACCTTGCAATGCGGAGAAATTACTGTTTGTGCATTTACAATATTCATTGATTTTTGCCATTGAAAAACATCATGTTATTCATATACCAGAAATGTTTGAAGCTACTGACTGAATGAAAGGAGCTGGCATCTCACTCTCTTTGAATCTTCTTTATCATGCTAAGAGGAGCAGGAAAAAGCAAAAAATTTCAGAATTGCACCTTGCAATGCGGAGAAATTACTGTTTGTGCATTTACAATATTCATTGATTTTTGCCATTGAAAAACATCACGTTATTCATATACCAGAAATGATTGAAGCTACTGACTGAATGAAAGGAGCTGGCATCTCACTCTCTTTGAATCTTCTTTATCATGCTAAGAGGAGCAGGAAAAAGCAAAAAATTTCAGAGTTGCACCTTGCAATGCGGAGAAATTACTGTTTGTGCATTTACAATATTCATTGATTTTTGCAATTGAAAAACGTCCAGAAATGATTGAAGCTACTGACTGAATGAAAGGAGCTGGCATCTCACTCTCTTTGAATCTTCTTTATCATGCTAAGAGGAGCAGGAAAAAGCAAAAAATTTCAGAATTGCACCTTGCAATGCGGAGAAATTACTGTTTGTGCATTTACAATATTCATTGATTTTTGCCATTGAAAAACATCATGTTATTCATATACCAGGAATGTTTGAAGCTACTGACTGAATGAAAGGAGCTGGCATCTCACTCTCTTTGAATCTTCTTTATCATGCTAAGAGGAGCAGGAAAAAGCAAAAAATTTCAGAATTGCACCTTGCAATGCGGAGAAATTACTGTTTGTGCATTTACAATATTCATTGATTTTTGCCATTGAAAAACGTCCAGAAATGATTGAAGCTACTGACTGAATGAAAGGAGCTGGCATCTCACTCTCTTTTAATCTTGTTTATCATGCTAAGAGGAGCAGGAAAAAGCAAAAAATTTCAGAATTGCACCTTGCAATGCGGAGAAATTACTGTTTGTGCATTTACAATATTCATTGATTTTTGCCATTGAAAAACGTCCAGAAATGATTGAAGCTACTGACTGAATGAAAGGAGCTGGCATCTCACTCTCTTTGAATCTTCTTTATCATGCTAAGAGGAGCAGGAAAAAGCAAAAAATTTCAGAATTGCACCTTGCAATGCGGAGAAATTACTGTTTGTGCATTTACAATATTCATTGATTTTTGCCATTGAAAAACATCATGTTATTCATATACCAGAAATGATTGAAGCTACTGACTGAATGAAAGGAGCTGGCATCTCACTCTCTTTGAATCTTCTTTATCATGCTAAGAGGAGCAGGAAAAAGTAAAAAATTTCAGAATTGCACCTTGCAATGCGGAGAAATTACTGTTTGTGCATTTACAATATTCAATGATTTTTGCCATTGAAAAACGTCCAGAAATGATTGAAGCTACTGACTGAATGAAAGGAGCTGGCATCTCACTCTCTTTGAATCTTCTTTATCATGCTAAGAGGAGCAGGAAAAAGCAAAAAATTTCAGAATTGCACCTTGCAATGCGGAGAAATTACTGTTTGTGCATTTACAATATTCATTGATTTTTGCCATTGAAAAACATCATGTTATTCATATACCAGAAATGATTGAAGCTACTGACTGAATGAAAGGAGCTGGCATCTCACTCTCTTTGAATCTTCTTTATCATGCTAAGAGGAGCAGGAAAAAGTAAAAAATTTCAGAATTGCACCTTGCAATGCGGAGAAATTACTGTTTGTGCATTTACAATATTCAATGATTTTTGCCTTTGAAAAACGTCCAGAAATGATTGAAGCTACTGACTGAACGAAAGGAGCTGGCATCTCACTCTCTTTGAATCTTCTTTATCATGCTAAGAGGAGCAGGAAAAAGCAAAAAATTTCAGAATTGCACCTTGCAATGCGGAGAAATTACTGTTTGTGCATTTACAATATTCATTGATTTTTGCCATTGAAAAACATCATGTTATTCATATACCAGAAATGATTGATGCTACTGACTGAATGAAAGGAGCTGGCATCTCACTCTCTTTGAATCTTCTTTATCATGCTAAGAGGAGCAGGAAAAAGCAAAAAATTTCAGAATTGCACCTTGCAATGCGGAGAAATTACTGTTTGTGCATTTACAATATTCATTGATTTTTGCCATTGAAAAACATCATGTTATTCATATACCAGAAATGTTTGAAGCTACTGACTGAATGAAAGGAGCTGGCATCTCACTCTCTTTGAATCTTCTTTATCATGCTAAGAGGAGCAGGAAAAAGCAAAAAATTTCAGAATTGCACCTTGCAATGCGGAGAAATTACTGTTTGTGCATTTACAATATTCATTGATTTTTGCAATTGAAAAACGTCCAGAAATGATTGAAGCTACTGACTGAATGAAAGGAGCTGGCATCTCACTCTCTTTGAATCTTCTTTATCATGCTAAGAGGAGCAGGAAAAAGCAAAAAATTTCAGAATTGCACCTTGCAATGCGGAGCAATTACTGTTTGTGCATTTACAATATTCATTGATTTTTGCCATTGAAAAACATTGTTATTCATATACCAGTAATGTTTGAAGCTACTGACTGAATGAAAGGAGCTGGCATCTCACTCTCTTTGAATCTTCTTTATCATGCTAAGAGGAGCAGGAAAAAGTAAAAAATTTCAGAATTGCACCTTGCAATGCGGAGAAATTACTGTTTGTGCATTTACAATATTCATTGATTTTTGCCATTGAAAAACGTCCAGAAATGATTGAAGCTACTGACTGAATGAAAGGAGCTGGCATCTCACTCTCTTTGAATCTTGTTTATCATGCTAAGAGGAGCAGGAAAAAGCAAAAAATTTCAGAATTGCACCTTGCAATGCGAAGAAATTACTGTTTGTGCATTTACAATATTCATTGATGTTTGCCATTGAAAAACGTCCAGAAATGATTGAAGCTACTGACTGAATGAAAGGAGCTGGCATCTCACTTTCTTTGAATCTTCTTTATTATGCTAAGAGGAGCAGGAAAAAGCAAAAAATTTCAGAATTGCACCTTGCAATGCGGAGAAATTACTGTTTGTGCATTTACAATATTCATTGATTTTTGCCATTGAAAAACATCATGTTATTCATATACCAGAAATGATTGAAGCTACTGACTGAATGAAAGGAGCTGGCATCTCACTCTCTTTGAATCTTCTTTATCATGCTAAGAGGAGCAGGAAAAAGTAAAAAATTTCAGAATTGCACCTTGCAATGCGGAGAAATTACTGTTTGTGCATTTACAATATTCAATGATTTTTGCCATTGAAAAACGTCCAGAAATGATTGAAGCTACTGACTGAATGAAAGGAGCTGGCATCTCACTCTCTGTGAATCTTCTTTATCATGCTAAGAGGAGCAGGAAAAAGCAAAAAACTTCAGAATTGCACCTTGCAATGCGGAGAAATTACTGTTTGTGCATTTACAATATTCATTGATTTTTGCCATTGAAAAACATCATGTTATTCATATACCAGAAATGATTGAAGCTACTGACTGAATGAAAGGAGCTGGCATCTCACTCTCTTTGAATCTTCTTTATCATGCTAAGAGGAGCAGGAAAAAGTAAAAAATTTCAGAATTGCACCTTGCAATGCGGAGAAATTACTGTTTGTGCATTTACAATATTCAATGATTTTTGCCTTTGAAAAACGTCCAGAAATGATTGAAGCTACTGACTGAACGAAAGGAGCTGGCATCTCACTCTCTTTGAATCTTCTTTATCATGCTAAGAGGAGCAGGAAAAAGCAAAAAATTTCAGAATTGCACCTTGCAATGCGGAGAAATTACTGTTTGTGCATTTACAATATTCATTGATTTTTGCCATTGAAAAACATCATGTTATTCATATACCAGAAATGTTTGAAGCTACTGACTGAATGAAAGGAGCTGGCATCTCACTCTCTTTGAATCTTCTTTATCATGCTAAGAGGAGCAGGAAAAAGTAAAAAATTTCAGAATTGCACCTTGCAATGCGGAGAAATTACTGTTTGTGCATTTACAATATTCATTGATTTTTGCCATTGAAAAACGTCCAGAAATGATTGAAGCTACTGACTGAATGAAAGGAGCTGGCATCTCACTCTCTTTGAATCTTGTTTATCATGCTAAGAGGAGCAGGAAAAAGCAAAAAATTTCAGAATTGCACCTTGCAATGCGAAGAAATTACTGTTTGTGCATTTACAATATTCATTGATGTTTGCCATTGAAAAACGTCCAGAAATGATTGAAGCTACTGACTGAATGAAAGGAGCTGGCATCTCACTTTCTTTGAATCTTCTTTATTATGCTAAGAGGAGCAGGAAAAAGCAAAAAATTTCAGAATTGCACCTTGCAATGCGGAGAAATTACTGTTTGTGCATTTACAATATTCATTGATTTTTGCCATTGAAAAACATCATGTTATTCATATACCAGAAATGATTGAAGCTACTGACTGAATGAAAGGAGCTGGCATCTCACTCTCTTTGAATCTTCTTTATCATGCTAAGAGGAGCAGGAAAAAGTAAAAAATTTCAGAATTGCACCTTGCAATGCGGAGAAATTACTGTTTGTGCATTTACAATATTCAATGATTTTTGCCATTGAAAAACGTCCAGAAATGATTGAAGCTACTGACTGAATGAAAGGAGCTGGCATCTCACTCTCTGTGAATCTTCTTTATCATGCTAAGAGGAGCAGGAAAAAGCAAAAAACTTCAGAATTGCACCTTGCAATGCGGAGAAATTACTGTTTGTGCATTTACAATATTCATTGATTTTTGCCATTGAAAAACATCATGTTATTCATATACCAGAAATGATTGAAGCTACTGACTGAATGAAAGGAGCTGGCATCTCACTCTCTTTGAATCTTCTTTATCATGCTAAGAGGAGCAGGAAAAAGTAAAAAATTTCAGAATTGCACCTTGCAATGCGGAGAAATTACTGTTTGTGCATTTACAATATTCAATGATTTTTGCCTTTGAAAAACGTCCAGAAATGATTGAAGCTACTGACTGAACGAAAGGAGCTGGCATCTCACTCTCTTTGAATCTTCTTTATCATGCTAAGAGGAGCAGGAAAAAGCAAAAAATTTCAGAATTGCACCTTGCAATGCGGAGAAATTACTGTTTGTGCATTTACAATATTCATTGATTTTTGCCATTGAAAAACATCATGTTATTCATATACCAGAAATGTTTGAAGCTACTGACTGAATGAAAGGAGCTGGCATCTCACTCTCTTTGAATCTTCTTTATCATGCTAAGAGGAGCAGGAAAAAGCAAAAAATTTCAGAATTGCACCTTGCAATGCGGAGAAATTACTGTTTGTGCATTTACAATATTCATTGATTTTTGCCATTGAAAAACGTCCAGAAATGATTGAAGCTACTGACTGAATGAAAGCAGCTGGCATCTCACTCTGAATTTTCTTTATCATGCTAAGAGGAGCAGGAAAAAGCAAAAAATTTCAGAATTGCACCTTGCAATGCGGAGAAATTACTGTTTGTGCATTTACAATATTCATTGATTTTTGCCATTGAAAAACGTCCAGAAATGATTGAAGCTACTGACTGAATGAAAGGAGCTGGCATCTCACTCTCTTTGAATCGTCTTTATCATGCTAAGAGGAGCAGGAAAAAGCAAAAAATTTCAGAATTGCACCTTGCAATGCGGAGAAATTACTGTTTGTGCATTTACAATATTCATTGATTTTTGCCATTGAAAAACATCATGTTATTCATATACCAGAAATGTTTGAAGCTACTGACTGAATGAAAGGAGCTGGCATCTCACTCTCTTTGAATCTTCTTTATCATGCTAAGAGAAGCAGGAAAAAGCAAAAAATTTCAGAATTGCACCTTGCAATGCGGAGAAATTACTGTTTGTGCATTTACAATATTCATTGATTTTTGCCATTGAAAAACATCATGTTATTCATATACCAGAAATGTTTGAAGCTGCTGACTGAATGAAAGGAGCTGGCATCTCACTCTCTTTGAATCTTCTTTATCATGCTTGGATTAGCAGGAAAAAGCAAAAAATTTCAGAATTGCACCTTGCAATGTGGAGATATTACTGTTTGTGCATTTACAATATTCATTGATTTTTGCCATTGAAAAACATGTTTTTCATATACCAGAAATGTTTGAAGCTACTGACTGAATGAAAGGAGCTGGCATCTCACTCTCTTTGAATCTTCTTTATCATGCTAGGATTAACAGGAAAAAGCAAAAAATTTCAGAATTGCACCTTGCAATGTGGAGATATTACTGTTTGTGCATTTACAATATTCATTGATTTTTGCCATTGAAAAACGTCCAGAAATGATTGAAGCTACTGACTGAATGAAAGCAGCTGGCATCTCACTGAATTTTCTTTATCATGCTAAGAGGAGCAGGAAAAAGCAAAAAATTTCAGAATTGCACCTTGCAATGCGGAGAAATTACTGTTTGTGCATTTACAATATTCATTGATTTTTGCCATTGAAAAACGTCCAGAAATGATTGAAGCTACTGACTGAATGAAAGGAGCTGGCATCTCACTCTCTTTGAATCGTCTTTATCATGCTAAGAGGAGCAGGAAAAAGCAAAAAATTTCAGAATTGCACATTGCAATGCGGAGAAATTACTGTTTGTGCATTTACAATATTCATTGATTTTTGCCATTGAAAAACATCATGTTATTCATATACCAGAAATGTTTGAAGCTACTGACTGAATGAAAGGAGCTGGCATCTCACTCTCTTTGAATCTTCTTTATCATGTTAAGAGGAGCAGGAAAAAGCAAAAAATTTCAGAATTGCACCTTGCAATGCGGAGAAATTACTGTTTGTGCATTTACAATATTCATTGATTTTTGCCATTGAAAAACATCATGTTATTCATATACCAGAAATGTTTGAAGCTACTGACTGAATGAAAGGAGCTGGCATCTCACTCTCTTTGAATCTTCTTTATCATGCTTGGATTAGCAGGAAAAAGCAAAAAATTTCAGAATTGCACCTTGCAATGTGGAGATATTACTGTTTGTGCATTTACAATATTCATTGATTTTTGCCATTGAAAAACATGTTTTTCATATACCAGAAATGTTTGAAGCTACTGACTGAATGAAAGGAGCTGGCATCTCACTCTCTTTGAATCTTCTTTATCATGCTAGGATTAGCAGGAAAAAGCAAAAAATTTCAGAATTGCACCTTGCAATGTGGAGATATTACTGTTTGTGCATTTACAATATTCATTGATTTTTGCCATTGAAAAACATGTTTTTCATATACCAGAAATGTTTGAAGCTACTGACTGAATGAAAGGAGCTGGCATCTCACTCTCTTTGAATCTTCTTTATCATGCTAGGATTAACAGGAAAAAGCAAAAAATTTCAGAATTGCACCTTGCAATGTGGAGATATTGCTGTTTGTGCATTTACAATATTCATTGATTTTTGCCATTGAAAAACATGTTTTTCATATACAAGAAATGTTTGAAGCTACTGACTGAATGAAAGGAGCTGGCATCTCACTCTCTTTGAATCTTCTTTATCATGCTAGGATTAGCAGGAAAAAGCAAAAAATTTCAGAATTGCACCTTGCAATGTGGAGATATTACTGTTTGTGCATTTACAATATTCATTGATTTTTGCCATTGAAAAACGTCCAGAAATGTTTGAAGCTACTGACTGAATGAAAGGAGCTGGCATCTCACTCTCTTTGAATCTTCTTTATCATGCTAGGATTAGCAGGAAAAAGCAAAAAATTTCAGAATTGCACCTTGCAATGTGGAGATATTACTGTTTGTGCATTTACAATATTCATTGATTTTTGCCATTGAAAAACGTCCAGAAATGTTTGAAGCTACTGACTGAATGATAGGAGCTGGCATCTCACTCTCTTTGAATCTTCTTTATCATGCTAGGATTAGCAGGAAAAAGCAAAAAATTTCAGAATTGCACCTTGCAATGTGGAGATATTGCTGTTTGTGCATTTACAATATTCATTGATTTTTGCCATTGAAAAACATGTTTTTCATATACAAGAAATGTTTGAAGCTACTGACTGAATGAAAGGAGCTGGCATCTCACTCTCTTTGAATCTTCTTTATCATGCTAGGATTAGCAGGAAAAAGCAAAAAATTTCAGAATTGCACCTTGCAATGTGGAGATATTACTATTTGTGCATTTACAATATTCATTGATTTTTGCCATTGAAAAACGTCCAGAAATGTTTGAAGCTACTGACTGAATGAAAGGAGCTGGCATCTCACTCTCTTTGAATCTTCTTTATCATGCTAGGATTAGCAGGAAAAAGCAAAAAATTTCAGAATTGCACCTTGCAATGTGGAGATATTACTGTTTGTGCATTTACAATATTCATTGATTTTTGCCATTGAAAAACATGTTTTTCATATACCAGAAATGTTTGAAGCTACTGACGGAATGAAAGGAGCTGGCATCTCACTCTCTTTGAATCTTCTTTATCATGCTAGGATTAGCAGGAAAAAGCAAAAAATTTCAGAATTGCACCTTGCAATGTGGAGATATTACTGTTTGTGCATTTACAATATTCATTGATTTTTGCCATTGAAAAACATGTTTTTCATATACCAGAAATGTTTGAAGCTACTGACTGAATGAAAGGAGCTGGCATCTCACTGTCTTTGAATCTTCTTTATCATGCTAGGATTAACAGGAAAAAGCAAAAAATTTCAGAATTGCACCTTGCAATGTGGAGATATTACTGTTTGTGCATTTACAATATTCATTGATTTTGCCATTGAAAAACGTCCAGAAATGTTTGAAGCTACTGACTGAATGAAAGGAGCTGGCATCTCACTCTCTTTAAATCTTCTTTATCATGCTAGGATTAGCAGGAAAAAGCAAAAAAATTTCAGAATTGCACCTTGCAATGTGGAGATATTACTGTTTGTGCATTTACAATATTCATTGATTTTTGCCATTGAAAAACATGTTTTTCATATACCAGAAATGTTTGAAGCTACTGACTGAATGAAAGGAGCTGGCATCTCACTCTCTTTGAATCTTCTTTATCATGCTAGGATTAACAGGAAAAAGCAAAAAATTTCAGAATTGCACCTTGCAATGTGGAGATATTACTGTTTGTGCATTTACAATATTCATTGATTTTTGCCATTGAAAAACGTCCAGAAATGATTGAAGCTACTGACTGAATGAAAGCAGCTGGCATCTCACTGAATTTTCTTTATCATGCTAAGAGGAGCAGGAAAAAGCAAAAAATTTCAGAATTGCACCTTGCAATGCGGAGAAATTACTGTTTGTGCATTTACAATATTCATTGATTTTTGCCATTGAAAAACGTCCAGAAATGATTGAAGCTACTGACTGAATGAAAGGAGCTGGCATCTCACTCTCTTTGAATCGTCTTTATCATGCTAAGAGGAGCAGGAAAAAGCAAAAAATTTCAGAATTGCACATTGCAATGCGGAGAAATTACTGTTTGTGCATTTACAATATTCATTGATTTTTGCCATTGAAAAACATCATGTTATTCATATACCAGAAATGTTTGAAGCTACTGACTGAATGAAAGGAGCTGGCATCTCACTCTCTTTGAATCTTCTTTATCATGCTAAGAGGAGCAGGAAAAAGCAAAAAATTTCAGAATTGCACCTTGCAATGCGGAGAAATTACTGTTTGTGCATTTACAATATTCATTGATTTTTGCCATTGAAAAACATCATGTTATTCATATACCAGAAATGTTTGAAGCTACTGACTGAATGAAAGGAGCTGGCATCTCACTCTCTTTGAATCTTCTTTATCATGCTTGGATTAGCAGGAAAAAGCAAAAAATTTCAGAATTGCACCTTGCAATGTGGAGATATTACTGTTTGTGCATTTACAATATTCATTGATTTTTGCCATTGAAAAACATGTTTTTCATATACCAGAAATGTTTGAAGCTACTGACTGAATGAAAGGAGCTGGCATCTCACTCTCTTTGAATCTTCTTTATCATGCTAGGATTAGCAGGAAAAAGCAAAAAATTTCAGAATTGCACCTTGCAATGTGGAGATATTACTGTTTGTGCATTTACAATATTCATTGATTTTTGCCATTGAAAAACATGTTTTTCATATACCAGATATGTTTGAAGCTACTGACTGAATGAAAGGAGCTGGCATCTCACTCTCTTTGAATCTTCTTTATCATGCTAGGATTAACAGGAAAAAGCAAAAAATTTCAGAATTGCACCTTGCAATGTGGAGATATTGCTGTTTGTGCATTTACAATATTCATTGATTTTTGCCATTGAAAAACATGTTTTTCATATACAAGAAATGTTTGAAGCTACTGACTGAATGAAAGGAGCTGGCATCTCACTCTCTTTGAATCTTCTTTATCATGCTAGGATTAGCAGGAAAAAGCAAAAAATTTCAGAATTGCACCTTGCAATGTGGAGATATTACTGTTTGTGCATTTACAATATTCATTGATTTTTGCCATTGAAAAACGTCCAGAAATGTTTGAAGCTACTGACTGAATGAAAGGAGCTGGCATCTCACTCTCTTTGAATCTTCTTTATCATGCTAGGATTAGCAGGAAAAAGCAAAAAATTTCAGAATTGCACCTTGCAATGTGGAGATATTACTGTTTGTGCATTTACAATATTCATTGATTTTTGCCATTGAAAAACGTCCAGAAATGTTTGAAGCTACTGACTGAATGATAGGAGCTGGCATCTCACTCTCTTTGAATCTTCTTTATCATGCTAGGATTAGCAGGAAAAAGCAAAAAATTTCAGAATTGCACCTTGCAATGTGGAGATATTGCTGTTTGTGCATTTACAATATTCATTGATTTTTGCCATTGAAAAACATGTTTTTCATATACAAGAAATGTTTGAAGCTACTGACTGAATGAAAGGAGCTGGCATCTCACTCTCTTTGAATCTTCTTTATCATGCTAGGATTAGCAGGAAAAAGCAAAAAATTTCAGAATTGCACCTTGCAATGTGGAGATATTACTGTTTGTGCATTTACAATATTCATTGATTTTTGCCATTGAAAAACGTCCAGAAATGTTTGAAGCTACTGACTGAATGAAAGGAGCTGGCATCTCACTCTCTTTGAATCTTCTTTATCATGCTAGGATTAGCAGGAAAAAGCAAAAAATTTCAGAATTGCACCTTGCAATGTGGAGATATTACTGTTTGTGCATTTACAATATTCATTGATTTTTGCCATTGAAAAACATGTTTTTCATATACCAGAAATGTTTGAAGCTACTGACGGAATGAAAGGAGCTGGCATCTCACTCTCTTTGAATCTTCTTTATCATGCTAGGATTAGCAGGAAAAAGCAAAAAATTTCAGAATTGCACCTTGCAATGTGGAGATATTACTGTTTGTGCATTTACAATATTCATTGATTTTTGCCATTGAAAAACATGTTTTTCATATACCAGAAATGTTTGAAGCTACTGACTGAATGAAAGGAGCTGGCATCTCACTGTCTTTGAATCTTCTTTATCATGCTAGGATTAACAGGAAAAAGCAAAAAATTTCAGAATTGCACCTTGCAATGTGGAGATATTACTGTTTGTGCATTTACAATATTCATTGATTTTGCCATTGAAAAACGTCCAGAAATGTTTGAAGCTACTGACTGAATGAAAGGAGCTGGCATCTCACTCTCTTTAAATCTTCTTTATCATGCTAGGATTAGCAGGAAAAAGCAAAAAAATTTCAGAATTGCACCTTGCAATGTGGAGATATTACTGTTTGTGCATTTACAATATTCATTGATTTTTGCCATTGAAAAACATGTTTTTCATATACCAGAAATGTTTGAAGCTACTGACTGAATGAAAGGAGCTGGCATCTCACTCTCTTTGAATCTTCTTTATCATGCTAG
This sequence comes from Phyllobates terribilis, assembly GCF_046119375.1. Taxonomy (NCBI): domain Eukaryota; kingdom Metazoa; phylum Chordata; class Amphibia; order Anura; family Dendrobatidae; genus Phyllobates; species Phyllobates terribilis. The sequence goes on from NW_027364372.1 coordinate 143,240, forward strand.
GATAAGCAGGAAAAAGCAAAAAATTTCAGAATTGCACCTTGCAATGTGGAGATATTACTGTTTGTGCATTTACAATATTCATTGATTTTTGCCATTGAAAAACATGTTTTTCATATACCAGAAATGTTTGAAGCTACTGACTTGAATGAAAGGAGCTGGCATCTCACTCTCTTTGAATCTTCTTTATCATGCTAGGATTAACAGGAAAAAGCAAAAAATTTCAGAATTGCACCTTGCAATGTGGAGATATTACTGTTTGTGCATTTACAATATTCATTGATTTTTGCCATTGAAAAACGTCCAGAAATGTTTGAAGCTACTGACTGAATGAAAGGAGCTGGTATCTCACTCTCTTTGAATCTTCTTTATCATGCTAGGATTAGCAGGAAAAAGCAAAAAATTTCAGAATTGCACCTTGCAATGTGGAGATATTACTGTTTGTGCATTTACAATATTCATTGATTTTTGCCATTGAAAAACATGTTTTTCATATACAAGAAATGTTTGAAGCTACTGACTGAATGAAAGGAGCTGGCATCTCACTCTCTTTGAATCTTCTTTATCATGCTAGGATTAGCAGGAAAAAGCAAAAAATTTCAGAATTGCACCTTGCAATGTGGAGATATTACTGTTTGTGCATTTACAATATTCATTGATTTTTGCCATTGAAAAACGTCCAGAAATGTTTCAAGCTACTGACTGAATGAAATTAGCTGGCATCTCACTCTCTTTGAATCTTCTTTATCATGCTAGGATTAGCAGGAAAAAGCAAAAAATTTCAGAATTGCACCTTGCAATGTGGAGATATTACTGTTTGTGCATTTACAATATTCATTGATTTTGCCATTGAAAAACGTCCAGAAATGTTTGAAGCTACTGACTGAATGAAAGGAGCTGGCATCTCACTCTCTTTGAATCTTCTTTATCATGCTAGGATTAGCAGGAAAAAGCAAAAAATTTCAGAATTGCACCTTGCAATGTGGAGATATTACTGTTTGTGCATTTACAATATTCATTGATTTTTGCCATTGAAAAACATGTTTTTCATATACCAGAAATGTTTGAAGCTACTGACGGAATGAAAGGAGCTGGCATCTCACTCTCTTTGAATCTTCTTTATCATGCTAGGATTAGCAGGAAAAAGCAAAAAATTTCAGAATTGCACCTTGCAATGTGGAGATATTACTGTTTGTGCATTTACAATATTCATTGATTTTTGCCATTGAAAAACATGTTTTTCATATACCAGAAATGTTTGAAGCTACTGACTGAATGAAAGGAGCTGGCATCTCACTGTCTTTGAATCTTCTTTATCATGCTAGGATTAACAGGAAAAAGCAAAAATTTTCAGAATTGCACCCTGCAATGTGGAGATATTACTGTTTGTGCATTTACAATATTCATTGATTTTGCCATTGAAAAACGTCCAGAAATGTTTGAAGCTACTGACTGAATGAAAGGAGCTGGCATCTCACTCTCTTTGAATCTTCTTTATCATGCTAGGATAAGCAGGAAAAAGCAAAAAATTTCAGAATTGCACCTTGCAATGTGGAGATATTACTGTTTGTGCATTTACAATATTCATTGATTTTTGCCATTGAAAAACATGTTTTTCATATACCAGAAATGTTTGAAGCTACTGACGGAATGAAAGGAGCTGGCATCTCACTCTCTTTGAATCTTCTTTATCATGCTAGGATTAGCAGGAAAAAGCAAAAAATTTCAGAATTGCACCTTGCAATGTGGAGATATTACTGTTTGTGCATTTACAATATTCATTGATTTTTGCCATTGAAAAACATGTTTTTCATATACCAGAAATGTTTGAAGCTACTGACTGAATGAAAGGAGCTGGCATCTCACTGTCTTTGAATCTTCTTTATCATGCTAGGATTAACAGGAAAAAGCAAAAAATTTCAGAATTGCACCTTGCAATGTGGAGATATTACTGTTTGTGCATTTACAATATTCATTGATTTTGCCATTGAAAAACGTCCAGAAATGTTTGAAGCTACTGACTGAATGAAAGGAGCTGGCATCTCACTCTCTTTGAATCTTCTTTATCATGCTAGGATTAGCAGGAAAAAGCAAAAAAATTTCAGAATTGCACCCTGCAATGTGGAGATATTACTGTTTGTGCATTTACAATATTCATTGATTTTTGCCATTGAAAAACATGTTTTTCATATACCAGAAATGTTTGAAGCTACTGACTGAATGAAAGGAGCTGGCATCTCACTCTCTTTGAATCTTCTTTATCATGCTAGGATAAGCAGGAAAAAGCAAAAAATTTCAGAATTGCACCTTGCAATGTGGAGATATTACTGTTTGTGCATTTACAATATTCATTGATTTTTGCCATTGAAAAACATGTTTTTCATATACCAGAAATGTTTGAAGCTACTGACTTGAATGAAAGGAGCTGGCATCTCACTCTCTTTGAATCTTCTTTATCATGCTAGGATTAACAGGAAAAAGCAAAAAATTTCAGAATTGCGCCTTGCAATGTGGAGATATTACTGTTTGTGCATTTACAATATTCATTGATTTTTGCCATTGAAAAACGTCCAGAAATGTTTGAAGCTACTGACTGAATGAAAGGAGCTGGTATCTCACTCTCTCTGAATCTTCTTTATCATGCTAGGATTAGCAGGAAAAAGCAAAAAATTTCAGAATTGCACCTTGCAATGTGGAGATATTACTGTTTATGCATTTACAATATTCATTGATTTTTGCCATTGAAAAACATGTTTTTCATATACAAGAAATGTTTGAAGCTACTGACTGAATGAAAGGAGCTGGCATCTCACTCTCTTTGAATCTTCTTTATCATGCTAGGATTAGCAGGAAAAAGCAAAAAATTTCAGAATTGCACCTTGCAATGTGGAGATATTACTGTTTGTGCATTTACAATATTCATTGATTTTTGCCATTGAAAAACGTCCAGAAATGTTTGAAGCTACTGACTGAATGAAATTAGCTGGCATCTCACTCTCTTTGAATCTTCTTTATCATGCTAGGATTAGCAGGAAAAAGCAAAAAATTTCAGAATTGCACCTTGCAATGTGGAGATATTACTGTTTGTGCATTTACAATATTCATTGATTTTTGCCATTGAAAAACATGTTTTTCATATACCAGAAATGTTTGAAGCTACTGACTGAATGAAAGGAGCTGGTATCTCACTCTCTTTGAATCTTCTTTATCATGCTAGGATTAACAGGAAAAAGCAAAAAATTTCAGAATTGCACCTTGCAATGTGGAGATATTACTGTTTGTGCATTTACAATATTCATTGATTTTTGCCATTGAAAAACGTCCAGAAATGTTTGAAGCTACTGACTGAATGAAAGGAGCTGGCATCTCACTCTCTTTGAATCTTCTTTATCATGCTAGGATTAACAGGAAAAAGCTAAAAATTTCAGAATTGCACCTTGCAATGTGGAGATATTACTGTTTGTGCATTTACAATATTCATTGATTTTTGCCATTGAAAAACATGTTTTTCATATACCAGAAATGTTTGAAGCTACTGACTGAATGAAAGGAGCTGGCATCTCACTCTCTTTGAATCTTCTTTATCATGCTAGGATTAGCAGGAAAAAGCAAAAAATTTCAGAATTGCACCTTGCAATGTGGAGATATTACTGTTTGTGCATTTACAATATTCATTGATTTTTGCCATTGAAAAACATGTTTTTCATATACCAGAAATGTTTGAAGCTACTGACTGAATGAAAGGAGCTGGCATCTCACTCTCTTTGAATCTTCTTTATCATGCTAGGATTAGCAGGAAAAAGCAAAAAATTTCAGAATTGCACCTTGCAATGTGGAGATATTACTGTTTGTGCATTTACAATATTCATTGATTTTTGCCATTGAAAAACATGTTTTTCATATACCAGAAATGTTTGAAGCTACTGACTGAATGAAAGGAGCTGGCATCTCACTCTCTTTGAATCTTCTTTATCATGCTAGGATTAGCAGGAAAAAGCAAAAAATTTCAGAATTGCACCTTGCAATGTGGAGATATTACTGTTTGTGCATTTACAATATTCATTGATTTTTGCCATTGAAAAACATGTTTTTCATATACCAGAAATGTTTGAAGCTACTGACTGAATGAAAGGAGCTGGCATCTCACTCTCTTTGAATCTTCTTTATCATGCTAGGATTAACAGGAAAAAACAAAAAATTTCAGAATTGCACCTTGCAATGTGGAGATATTACTGTTTGTGCATTTACAATATTCATTGATTTTTGCCATTGAAAAACATGTTTTTCATATACCAGAAATGTTTGAAGCTACTGACTGAATGAAAGGAGCTGGCATCTCACTCTCTTTGAATCTTCTTTATCATGCTAGGATTAACAGGAAAAAGCAAAAAATTTCAGAATTGCACCTTGCAATGTGGAGATATTACTGTTTGTGCATTTACAATATTCATTGATTTTTGCCATTGAAAAACGTCCAGAAATGTTTGAAGCTACTGACTGAATGAAAGGAGCTGGCATCTCACTCTCTTTGAATCTTCTTTATCATGCTAGGATTAGCAGGAAAAAGCAAAAAATTTCAGAATTGCACCTTGCAATGTGGAGATATTACTGTTTGTGCATTTACAATATTCATTGATTTTTGCCATTGAAAAACGTCCAGAAATGTTTGAAGCTACTGACTGAATGAAAGGAGCTGGCATCTCACTCTCTTTGAATCTTCTTTATCATGCTAGGATTAGCAGGAAAAAGCAAAAAATTTCAGAATTGCACCTTGCAATGTGGAGATATTACTGTTTGTGCATTTACAATATTCATTGATTTTTGCCATTGAAAAACATGTTTTTCATATACCAGAAATGTTTGAAGCTACTGACTGAATGAAAGGAGCTGGCATCTCACTCTCTTTGAATCTTCTTTATCATGCTAGGATTAGCAGGAAAAAGCAAAAAATTTCAGAATTGCACCTTGCAATGTGGAGATATTACTGTTTGTGCATTTACAATATTCATTGATTTTTGCCATTGAAAAACGTCCAGAAATGTTTGAAGCTACTGACTGAATGAAAGGAGCTGGCATCTCACTCTCTTTGAATCTTCTTTATCATGCTAGGATTAGCAGGAAAAAGCAAAAAATTTCAGAATTGCACCTTGCAATGCGGAGAAATTACTGTTTGTGCATTTACAATATTCATTGATTTTTGCCATTGAAAAACATCAATCATTTCTGGTATATGAATAACATGATATTTTTCAATGGCAAAAATCAATGAATTTTGTAAATGCACAAACAGTAATTTCTCCGCATTGCAAGGCGCAATTCTGAAATTTTTTGCTTTTTCCTGCTCCTCTTAGCATGATAAAGAAGATTCAAAGAGAGTGAGATGCCAGCTCCTTTCATTCAGTCAGTAGCTTCAATCATTTCTGGACATTTTTCAATGGCAAAAATCAATGAATATTGTACATGCACAAACAGTAATTTCTCCGCATTGCAAGGTGCAATTCTGAAATTTTTTGCTTTTTCCTGCTCCTCTTAGCATGATAAAGAAGATTCAAAGAGAGTGAGATGCCAGCTCCTTTCATTCAGTCAGTAGCTTCAATCATTTCTGGACGTTTTTCAATGGCAAAAATCAATGAATATTGTAAATGCACAAACAGTAATTTCTCCGCATTGCAAGGTGCAATTCTGAAATTTTTTGCTTTTTCCTGCTCCTCTTAGCATGATAAAGAAGATTCAAAGAGAGTGAGATGCCAGCTCCTTTCATTCAGTCAGTAGCTTCAATCATTTCTGGACGCTTTTCAATGGCAAAATTCAATGAATATTGTAAATGCACAAACTGTAATTTCTCCGCATTGCAAGGTGCAATTCTGAAATTTTTTGCTTTTTCCTGCTCCTCTTAGCATGATAAAGAAGATTCAAAGAGAGTGAGATGCCAGCTCCTTTCATTCAGTCAGTAGCTTCAATCATTTCTGGTATATGAATAACATGATGTTTTTCAATAGCAAAAATCAATGAATATTGTAAATGCACAAACAGTAATTTCTCCGCATTGCAAGGTGCAATTCTGAAATTTTTTGCTTTTTCCTGCTCCTCTTAGCATGATAAAGAAGACTCAAAGAGAGTGAGATGCCAGCTCCTTTCATTCAGTCAGTAGCTTCAATCATTTCTGGACGTTTTTCAATGGCAAAAATCAATGAATATTGTAAATGCACAAACAGTAATTTCTCCGCATTGCAAGGTGCAATTCTGAAATTTTTTGCTTTTTCCTGCTCCTCTTAGCATGATAAACAAGATTCAAAGAGAGTGAGATGCCAGCTCCTTTCATTCAGTCAGTAGCTTCAATCATTTCTGGACGTTTTTCAATGGCAAAAATCATTGAATATTGTAAATGCACAAACAGTAATTTCTCCGCATTGCAAGGTGCAATTCTGAAATTTTTTGCTTTTTCCTGCTCCTCTTAGCATGATAAAGAAGATTCAAAGAGAGTGAGATGCCAGCTCCTTTCATTCAGTCAGTAGCTTCAAACATTTCTGGTATATGAATAACATGATGTTTTTCAATGGCAAAAATCAATGAATATTGTAAATGCACAAACAGTAATTTCTCCGCATTGCAAGGTGCAATTCTGAAATTTTTTGCTTTTTCCTGCTCCTCTTAGCATGATAAAGAAGATTCAAAGAGAGTGAGATGCCAGCTCCTTTCGTTCAGTCAGTAGCTTCAATCATTTCTGGACGTTTTTCAATGGCAAAAATCATTGAATATTATAAATGCACAAACAGTAATTTCTCCGCATTGCAAGGTGCAATTCTGAAATTTTTTACTTTTTCCTGCTCCTCTTAGCATGATAAAGAAGATTCAAAGAGAGTGAGATGCCAGCTCCTTTCATTCAGTCAGTAGCTTCAATCATTTCTAGTATATGAATAACATGATGTTTTTCAATGGCAAAAATCAATGAATATTGTAAATGCACAAACAGTAATTTCTCCGCATTGCAAGGTGCAATTCTGAAATTTTTTGCTTTTTCCTGCTCCTCTTAGCATGATAAAGAAGATTCAAAGAGAGTGAGATGCCAGCTCCTTTCATTCAGTCAGTAGCTTCAATCATTTCTGGACGTTTTTCAATGGCAAAAATCAATGAATATTGTAAATGCACAAACAGTAATTTCTCCGCATTGCAAGGTGCAATTCTGAAATTTTTTGCTTTTTCCTGCTCCTCTTAGCATGATAAAGAAGATTCAAAGAGAGTGAGATGCCAGCTCCTTTCATTCAGTCAGTAGCATCAAACATTTCTGGTATATGAATAACATGATGTTTTTCAATGGCAAAAATCAATTAATATTGTAAATGCACAAACAGTAATTTCTTCGCATTGCAAGGTGCAATTCTGAAATTTTTTGCTTTTTCCTGCTCCTCTTAGCATGATAAAGAAGATTCAAAGAGAGTGAGATGCCAGCTCCTTTCATTCAGTCAGTAGCTTCAAACATTTCTGGTATATGAATAACATGATGTTTTTCAATGGCGGCAAAAATCAATGAATATTGTAAATGCACAAACAGTAATTTCTCCGCATTGCAAGGTGCAATTCTGAAATTTTTTGCTTTTTCCTGCTCCTCTTAGCATGATAAAGAAGATTCAAAGAGAGTGAGATGCCAGCTCCTTTCATTCAGTCAGTAGCTTCAATCATTTCTGGACGTTTTTCAATGGCAAAAATCATTGAATATTGTAAATGCACAAACAGTAATTTCTCCGCATTGCAAGGTGCAATTCTGAAATTTTTTACTTTTTCCTGCTCCTCTTAGCATGATAAAGAAGATTCAAAGAGAGTGAGATGCCAGCTCCTTTCATTCAGTCAGTAGCTTCAATCATTTCTGGTATATGAATAACATGATGTTTTTCAATCGCAAAAATCAATGAATATTGTAAATGCACAAACAGTAATTTCTCCGCATTGCAAGGTGCAATTCTGAAATGTTTTGCTTTTTCCTGCTCCTCTTAGCATGATAAAGAAGATTCAAAGAGAGTGAGATGCCAGCTCCTTTCATTCAGTCAGTAGCTTCAATCATTTCTGGACGTTTTTCAATGGCAAAAATCAATGAATATTGTAAATGCACAAACAGTAATTTCTCCGCATTGCAAGGTGCAATTCTGAAATTTTTTGCTTTTTCCTGCTCCTCTTAGCATGACAAAGAAGATTCAAAGAGAGTGAGATGCCAGATCCTTTCCTTCAGTCAGTAGCTTCAATCATTTCTGGTATATGAATAACATGATGTTTTTCAATGGCAAAAATCAATGAATATTGTAAATGCACAAACAGTAATTTCTCCGCATTGCAAGGTGCAATTCTGAAATTTTTTGCTTTTTCCTGCTCCTCTTAGCATGATAAAGAAGATTCAAAGAGAGTGAGATGCCAGCTCCTTTCATTCAGTCAGTAGCTTCAATCATTTCTGGACGTTTTTCAATGGCAAAAATCAATGAATATTGTAAATGCACAAACAGTAATTTCTCCGCATTGCAAGGTGCAATTCTGAAATTTTTTGCTTTTTCCTGCTCCTCTTAGCATGATAAAGAAGATTCAAAGAGAGTGAGATGCCAGCTCCTTTCATTCAGTCAGTAGCTTCAATCATTTCTGGACGTTTTTCAATGGCAAAAATCAATGAATATTGTAAATGCACAAACTGCAATTTCTCCGCATTGCAAGGTGCAATTCTGAATTTTTTTGCTTTTTCCTGCTCCTCTTAGCATGATAAAGAAGATTCAAAGAGAGTGAGATGCCAGCTCCTTTCATTCAGTCAGTAGCTTCAATCATTTCTGGTATATGAATAACATGATGTTTTTCAATGGCAAAAATCAATGAATATTGTAAATGCACAAACAGTAATTTCTCCGCATTGCAAGGTGCAATTCTGAAATTTTTTGCTTTTTCCTGCTCCTCTTAGCATGATAAAGAAGATTCAAAGAGAGTGAGATGCCAGCTCCTTTCATTCAGTCAGTAGCTTCAATCATTTCTGGACGTTTTTCAATGGCAAAAATCAATGAATATTGTAAATGCACAAACAGTAATTTCTCCGCATTGCAAGGTGCAATTCTGAAATTTTTTGCTTTTTCCTGCTCCTCTTAGCATGACAAAGAAGATTCAAAGAGAGTGAGATGCCAGATCCTTTCCTTCAGTCAGTAGCTTCAATCATTTCTGGTATATGAATAACATGATGTTTTTCAATGGCAAAAATCAATGAATTTTGTAAATGCACAAACAGTAATTTCTCCGCATTGCAAGGCGCAATTCTGAAATTTTTTGCTTTTTCCTGCTCCTCTTAGCATGATAAAGAAGATTCAAAGAGAGTGAGATGCCAGGTCCTTTCATTCAGTCAGTAGCTTCAATCATTTCTGGACATTTTTCAATGGCAAAAATCAATGAATATTGTAAATGCACAAACAGTAATTTCTCCGCATTGCAAGGTGCAATTCTGAAATTTTTTGCTTTTTCCTGCTCCTCTTAGCATGATAAAGAAGATTCAAAGAGAGTGAGATGCCAGCTCCTTTCATTCAGTCAGTAGCTTCAATCATTTCTGGACGTTTTTCAATGGCAAAAATCAATGAATATTGTAAATGCACAAACAGTAATTTCTCCGCATTGCAAGGTGCAATTCTGAAATTTTTTGCTTTTTCCTGCTCCTCTTAGCATGATAAAGAAGATTCAAAGAGAGTGATATGCCAGCTCCTTTCATTCAGTCAGTAGCTTCAATCATTTCTGGACGTTTTTCAATGGCAAAAATCATTGAATATTGTAAATGCACAAACAGTAATTTCTCCGCATTGCAAGGTGCAATTCTGAAATTTTTTACTTTTTCCTGCTCCTCTTAGCATGATAAAGAAGATTCAAAGAGAGTGAGATGCCAGCTCCTTTCATTCAGTCAGTAGCTTCAATCATTTCTGGTATATGAATAACATGATGTTTTTCAATCGCAAAAATCAATGAATATTGTAAATGCACAAACAGTAATTTCTCCGCATTGCAAGGTGCAATTCTGAAATGTTTTGCTTTTTCCTGCTCCTCTTAGCATGATAAAGAAGATTCAAAGAGAGTGAGATGCCAGCTCCTTTCATTCAGTCAGTAGCTTCAATCATTTCTGGACGTTTTTCAATGGCAAAAATCAATGAATATTGTAAATGCACAAACAGTAATTTCTCCGCATTGCAAGGTGCAATTCTGAAATTTTTTGCTTTTTCCTGCTCCTCTTAGCATGACAAAGAAGATTCAAAGAGAGTGAGATGCCAGATCCTTTCCTTCAGTCAGTAGCTTCAATCATTTCTGGTATATGAATAACATGATGTTTTTCAATGGCAAAAATCAATGAATTTTGTAAATGCACAAACAGTAATTTCTCCGCATTGCAAGGCGCAATTCTGAAATTTTTTGCTTTTTCCTGCTCCTCTTAGCATGATAAAGAAGATTCAAAGAGAGTGAGATGCCAGCTCCTTTCATTCAGTCAGTAGCTTCAATCATTTCTGGACGCTTTTCAATGGCAAAATTCAATGAATATTGTAAATGCACAAACTGGAATTTCTCCGCATTGCAAGGTGCAATTCTGAAATTTTTTGCTTTTTCCTGCTCCTCTTAGCATGATAAAGAAGATTCAAAGAGAGTGAGATGCCAGCTCCTTTCATTCAGTCAGTAGCTTCAATCATTTCTGGTATATGAATAACATGTTTTTCAATAGCAAAAATCAATGAATATTGTAAATGCACAAACAGTAATTTCTCCGCATTGCAAGGTGCAATTCTGAAATTTTTTGCTTTTTCCTGCTCCTCTTAGCATGATAAAGAAGACTCAAAGAGAGTGAGATGCCAGCTCCTTTCATTCAGTCAGTAGCTTCAATCATTTCTGGACGTTTTTCAATGGCAAAAATCAATGAATATTGTAAATGCACAAACAGTAATTTCTCCGCATTGCAAGGTGCAATTCTGAAATTTTTTGCTTTTTCCTGCTCCTCTTAGCATGATAAAGAAGATTCAAAGAGAGTGAGATGCCAGCTCCTTTCATTCAGTCAGTAGCTTCAATCATTTCTGGACGTTTTTCAATGGCAAAAATCAATGAATATTGTAAATGCACAAACTATAATTTCTCCGCATTGCAAGGTGCAATTCTGAAATTTTTTGCTTTTTCCTGCTCCTCTTAGCATGATAAAGAAGATTCAAAGAGAGTGAGATGCCAGCTCCTTTCATTCAGTCAGTAGCTTCAATCATTTCTGGTATATGAATAACATGATGTTTTTCAATAGCAAAAATCAATGAATATTGTAAATGCACAAACAGTAATTTCTCCGCATTGCAAGGTGCAATTCTGAAATTTTTTGCTTTTTCCTGCTCCTCTTAGCATGATAAAGAAGATTCAAAGAGAGTGAGATGCCAGCTCCTTTCATTCAGTCAGTAGCTTCAATCATTTCTGGACGTTTTTCAATGGCAAAAATCAATGAATATTGTAAATGCACAAACTATAATTTCTCCGCATTGCAAGGTGCAATTCTGAAATTTTTTGCTTTTTCCTGCTCCTCTTAGCATGATAAAGAAGATTCAAAGAGAGTGAGATGCCAGCTCCTTTCATTCAGTCAGTAGCTTCAATCATTTCTGGTATATGAATAACATGATGTTTTTCAATAGCAAAAATCAATGAATATTGTAAATGCACAAACAGTAATTTCTCCGCATTGCAAGGTGCAATTCTGAAATTTTTTGCTTTTTCCTGCTCCTCTTAGCATGATAAAGAAGATTCAAAGAGAGTGAGATGCCAGCTCCTTTCATTCAGTCAGTAGCTTCAATCATTTCTGGACGTTTTTCAATGGCAAAAATCAATGAATATTGTAAATGCACAAACAGTAATTTCTCCGCATTGCAAGGTGCAATTCTGAAATTTTTTGCTTTTTCCTGCTCCTCTTAGCATGATAAACAAGATTCAAAGAGAGTGAGATGCCAGCTCCTTTCATTCAGTCATTAGCTTCAATCATTTCTGGACGTTTTTCAATGGCAAAAATCATTGAATATTGTAAATGCACAAACAGTAATTTCTCCGCATTGCAAGGTGCAATTCTGAAATTTTTTGCTTTTTCCTGCTCCTCTTAGCATGATAAAGAAGATTCAAAGAGAGTGAGATGCCAGCTCCTTTCATTCAGTCAGTAGCTTCAAACATTTCTGGTATATGAATAACATGATGTTTTTCAATGGCAAAAATCAATGAATATTGTAAATGCACAAACAGTAATTTCTCCGCATTGCAAGGTGCAATTCTGAAATTTTTTGCTTTTTCCTGCTCCTCTTAGCATGATAAAGAAGATTCAAAGAGAGTGAGATGCCAGCTCCTTTCGTTCAGTCAGTAGCTTCAATCATTTCTGGACGTTTTTCAATGGCAAAAATCATTGAATATTATAAATGCACAAACAGTAATTTCTCCGCATTGCAAGGTGCAATTCTGAAATTTTTTACTTTTTCCTGCTCCTCTTAGCATGATAAAGAAGATTCAAAGAGAGTGAGATGCCAGCTCCTTTCATTCAGTCAGTAGCTTCAATCATTTCTGGTATATGAATAACATGATGTTTTTCAATGGCAAAAATCAATGAATATTGTAAATGCACAAACAGTAATTTCTCCGCATTGCAAGGTGCAATTCTGAAATTTTTTGCTTTTTCCTGCTCCTCTTAGCATGATAAAGAAGATTCAAAGAGAGTGAGATGCCAGCTCCTTTCATTCAGTCAGTAGCTTCAATCATTTCTGGACGTTTTTCAATGGCAAAAATCAATGAATATTGTAAATGCACAAACAGTAATTTCTCCGCATTGCAAGGTGCAATTCTGAAATTTTTTGCTTTTTCCTGCTCCTCTTAGCATGATAAAGAAGATTCAAAGAGAGTGAGATGCCAGCTCCTTTCATTCAGTCAGTAGCATCAAACATTTCTGGTATATGAATAACATGATGTTTTTCAATGGCAAAAATCAATGAATATTGTAAATGCACAAACAGTAATTTCTTCGCATTGCAAGGTGCAATTCTGAAATTTTTTGCTTTTTCCTGCTCCTCTTAGCATGATAAAGAAGATTCAAAGAGAGTGAGATGCCAGCTCCTTTCATTCAGTCAGTAGCTTCAAACATTTCTGGTATATGAATAACATGATGTTTTTCAATGGCGGCAAAAATCAATGAATATTGTAAATGCACAAACAGTAATTTCTCCGCATTGCAAGGTGCAATTCTGAAATTTTTTGCTTTTTCCTGCTCCTCTTAGCATGATAAAGAAGATTCAAAGAGAGTGAGATGCCAGCTCCTTTCATTCAGTCAGTAGCTTCAATCATTTCTGGACGTTTTTCAATGGCAAAAATCATTGAATATTGTAAATGCACAAACAGTAATTTCTCCGCATTGCAAGGTGCAATTCTGAAATTTTTTACTTTTTCCTGCTCCTCTTAGCATGATAAAGAAGATTCAAAGAGAGTGAGATGCCAGCTCCTTTCATTCAGTCAGTAGCTTCAATCATTTCTGGTATATGAATAACATGATGTTTTTCAATCGCAAAAATCAATGAATATTGTAAATGCACAAACAGTAATTTCTCCGCATTGCAAGGTGCAATTCTGAAATGTTTTGCTTTTTCCTGCTCCTCTTAGCATGATAAAGAAGATTCAAAGAGAGTGAGATGCCAGCTCCTTTCATTCAGTCAGTAGCTTCAATCATTTCTGGACGTTTTTCAATGGCAAAAATCAATGAATATTGTAAATGCACAAACAGTAATTTCTCCGCATTGCAAGGTGCAATTCTGAAATTTTTTGCTTTTTCCTGCTCCTCTTAGCATGACAAAGAAGATTCAAAGAGAGTGAGATGCCAGATCCTTTCCTTCAGTCAGTAGCTTCAATCATTTCTGGTATATGAATAACATGATGTTTTTCAATGGCAAAAATCAATGAATTTTGTAAATGCACAAACAGTAATTTCTCCGCATTGCAAGGCGCAATTCTGAAATTTTTTGCTTTTTCCTGCTCCTCTTAGCATGATAAAGAAGATTCAAAGAGAGTGAGATGCCAGCTCCTTTCATTCAGTCAGTAGCTTCAATCATTTCTGGACATTTTTCAATGGCAAAAATCAATGAATATTGTAAATGCACAAACAGTAATTTCTCCGCATTGCAAGGTGCAATTCTGAAATTTTTTGCTTTTTCCTGCTCCTCTTAGCATGATAAAGAAGATTCAAAGAGAGTGAGATGCCAGCTCCTTTCATTCAGTCAGTAGCTTCAATCATTTCTGGACGTTTTTCAATGGCAAAAATCAATGAATATTGTAAATGCACAAACAGTAATTTCTCCGCATTGCAAGGTGCAATTCTGAAATTTTTTGCTTTTTCCTGCTCCTCTTAGCATGATAAAGAAGATTCAAAGAGAGTGAGATGCCAGCTCCTTTCATTCAGTCAGTAGCTTCAATCATTTCTGGACGTTTTTCAATGGCAAAAATCAATGAATATTGTAAATGCACAAACTGCAATTTCTCCGCATTGCAAGGTGCAATTCTGAATTTTTTTGCTTTTTCCTGCTCCTCTTAGCATGATAAAGAAGATTCAAAGAGAGTGAGATGCCAGCTCCTTTCATTCAGTCAGTAGCTTCAATCATTTCTGGTATATGAATAACATGATGTTTTTCAATGGCAAAAATCAATGAATATTGTAAATGCACAAACAGTAATTTCTCCGCATTGCAAGGTGCAATTCTGAAATTTTTTGCTTTTTCCTGCTCCTCTTAGCATGATAAAGAAGATTCAAAGAGAGTGAGATGCCAGCTCCTTTCATTCAGTCAGTAGCTTCAATCATTTCTGGACGTTTTTCAATGGCAAAAATCATTGAATATTGTAAATGCACAAACAGTAATTTCTCCGCATTGCAAGGTGCAATTCTGAAATTTTTTACTTTTTCCTGCTCCTCTTAGCATGATAAAGAAGATTCAAAGAGAGTGAGATGCCAGCTCCTTTCATTCAGTCAGTAGCTTCAATCATTTCTGGTATATGAATAACATGATGTTTTTCAATCGCAAAAATCAATGAATATTGTAAATGCACAAACAGTAATTTCTCCGCATTGCAAGGTGCAATTCTGAAATGTTTTGCTTTTTCCTGCTCCTCTTAGCATGATAAAGAAGATTCAAAGAGAGTGAGATGCCAGCTCCTTTCATTCAGTCAGTAGCTTCAATCATTTCTGGACGTTTTTCAATGGCAAAAATCAATGAATATTGTAAATGCACAAAAAGTAATTTCTCCGCATTGCAAGGTGCAATTCTGAAATTTTTTGCTTTTTCCTGCTCCTCTTAGCATGACAAAGAAGATTCAAAGAGAGTGAGATGCCAGATCCTTTCCTTCAGTCAGTAGCTTCAATCATTTCTGGTATATGAATAACATGATGTTTTTCAATGGCAAAAATCAATGAATTTTGTAAATGCACAAACAGTAATTTCTCCGCATTGCAAGGCGCAATTCTGAAATTTTTTGCTTTTTCCTGCTCCTCTTAGCATGATAAATAAGATTCAAAGAGAGTGAGATGCCAGCTCCTTTCATTCAGTCAGTAGCTTCAATCATTTCTGGACATTTTTCAATGGCAAAAATCAATGAATATTGTAAATGCACAAACAGTAATTTCTCCGCATTGCAAGGTGCAATTCTGAAATTTTTTGCTTTTTCCTGCTCCTCTTAGCATGATAAAGAAGATTCAAAGAGAGTGAGATGCCAGCTCCTTTCATTCAGTCAGTAGCTTCAATCATTTCTGGACGTTTTTCAATGGCAAAAATCAATGAATATTGTAAATGCACAAACAGTAATTTCTCCGCATTGCAAGGTGCAATTCTGAAATTTTTTGCTTTTTCCTGCTCCTCTTAGCATGATAAAGAAGATTCAAAGAGAGTGAGATGCCAGCTCCTTTCATTCAGTCAGTAGCTTCAATCATTTCTGGACGTTTTTCAATGGCAAAAATCATTGAATATTGTAAATGCACAAACAGTAATTTCTCCGCATTGCAAGGTGCAATTCTGAAATTTTTTACTTTTTCCTGCTCCTCTTAGCATGATAAAGAAGATTCAAAGAGAGTGAGATGCCAGCTCCTTTCATTCAGTCAGTAGCTTCAATCATTTCTGGTATATGAATAACATGATGTTTTTCAATCGCAAAAATCAATGAATATTGTAAATGCACAAACAGTAATTTCTCCGCATTGCAAGGTGCAATTCTGAAATGTTTTGCTTTTTCCTGCTCCTCTTAGCATGATAAAGAAGATTCAAAGAGAGTGAGATGCCAGCTCCTTTCATTCAGTCAGTAGCTTCAATCATTTCTGGACGTTTTTCAATGGCAAAAATCAATGAATATTGTAAATGCACAAACAGTAATTTCTCCGCATTGCAAGGTGCAATTCTGAAATTTTTTGCTTTTTCCTGCTCCTCTTAGCATGACAAAGAAGATTCAAAGAGAGTGAGATGCCAGATCCTTTCCTTCAGTCAGTAGCTTCAATCATTTCTGGTATATGAATAACATGATGTTTTTCAATGGCAAAAATCAATGAATTTTGTAAATGCACAAACAGTAATTTCTCCGCATTGCAAGGCGCAATTCTGAAATTTTTTGCTTTTTCCTGCTCCTCTTAGCATGATAAAGAAGATTCAAAGAGAGTGAGATGCCAGCTCCTTTCATTCAGTCAGTAGCTTCAATCATTTCTGGACATTTTTCAATGGCAAAAATCAATGACTATTGTAAATGCACAAACAGTAATTTCTCCGCATTGCAAGGTGCAATTCTGAAATTTTTTGCTTTTTCCTGCTCCTCTTAGCATGATAAAGAAGATTCAAAGAGAGTGAGATGCCAGCTCCTTTCATTCAGTCAGTAGCTTCAATCATTTCTGGACGTTTTTCAATGGCAAAAATCAATGAATATTGTAAATGCACAAACAGTAATTTCTCCGCATTGCAAGGTGCAATTCTGAAATTTTTTGCTTTATCCTGCTCCTCTTAGCATGATAAAGAAGATTCAAAGAGAGTG
The DNA here is from genome assembly GCF_046119375.1 of Phyllobates terribilis. Lineage (NCBI taxonomy): Eukaryota > Metazoa > Chordata > Amphibia > Anura > Dendrobatidae > Phyllobates > Phyllobates terribilis. Next base: position 160,277 of record NW_027364372.1, read on the forward strand.
AGATGCCAGCTCCTTTCATTCAGTCAGTAGCTTCAATCATTTCTGGACGTTTTTCAATGGCAAAAATCAATGAATATTGTAAATGCACAAACTGCAATTTCTCCGCATTGCAAGGTGCAATTCTGAAATTTTTTGCTTTTTCCTGCTCCTCTTAGCATGATAAAGAAGATTCACAGAGAGTGAGATGCCAGCTCCTTTCATTCAGTCAGTAGCTTCAATCATTTCTGGTATATGAATAACATGATGTTTTTCAATGGCAAAAATCAATGAATATTGTAAATGCACAAACAGTAATTTCTCCGCATTGCAAGGTGCAATTCTGAAATTTTTTGCTTTTTCCTGCTCCTCTTAGCATGATAAAGAAGATTCAAAGAGAGTGAGATGCCAGCTCCTTTCATTCAGTCAGTAGCTTCAATCATTTCTGGACGTTTTTCAATGGCAAAAATCAATGAATATTGTAAATGCACAAACTGCAATTTCTCCGCATTGCAAGGTGCAATTCTGAAATTGTTTGCTTTTTCCTGCTCCTCTTAGCATGATAAAGAAGATTCAAAGAGAGTGAGATGCCAGCTCCTTTCATTCAGTCAGTAGCTTCAATCATTTCTGGTATATGAATAACATGATGTTTTTCAATAGCAAAAATCAATGAATATTGTAAATGCACAAACAGTAATTTCTCCGCATTGCAAGGTGCAATTCTGAAATTTTTGGCTTTTTCCTGCTCCTCTTAGCATGATAAAGAAGATTCAAAGAGAGTGAGATGCCAGCTCCTTTCATTCAGTCAGTAGCTTCAATCATTTCTGGACGTTTTTCAATGGCAAAAATCAATGAATATTGTAAATGCACAAACAGTAATTTCTCCGCATTGCAAGGTGCAATTCTGAAATTTTTTGCTTTTTCCTGCTCCTCTTAGCATGATAAACAAGATTCAAAGAGAGTGAGATGCCAGCTCCTTTCATTCAGTCAGTAGCTTCAATCATTTCTGGACGTTTTTCAATGGCAAAAATCATTGAATATTGTAAATGCACAAACAGTAATTTCTCCGCATTGCAAGGTGCAATTCTGAAATTTTTTACTTTTTCCTGCTCCTCTTAGCATGATAAAGAAGATTCAAAGAGAATGAGATGCCAGCTCCTTTCATTCAGTCAGTAGCTTCAATCATTTCTGGTATATGAATAACATGATGTTTTTCAATCGCAAAAATCAATGAATATTGTAAATGCACAAACAGTAATTTCTCCGCATTGCAAGGAGCAATTCTGAAATTTTTTGCTTTTTCCTGCTCCTCTTAGCATGATAAAGAAGATTCAAAGAGAGTGAGATGCCAGCTCCTTTCATTCAGTCAGTAGCTTCAATCATTTCTGGACGTTTTTCAATGGCAAAAATCAATGAATATTGTAAATGCACAAACAGTAATTTCTCCGCATTGCAAGGTGCAATTCTGAAATTTTTTGCTTTTTCCTGCTCCTCTTAGCATGATAAAGAAGATTCAAAGAGAGTGAGATGCCAGCTCCTTTCCTTCAGTCAGTAGCTTCAATCATTTCTGGTATATGAATAACATGATGTTTTTCAATGGCAAAAATCAATGAATTTTGTAAATGCACAAACAGTAATTTCTCCGCATTGCAAGGCGCAATTCTGAAATTTTTTGCTTTTTCCTGCTCCTCTTAGCATGATAAAGAAGATTCAAAGAGAGTGAGATGCCAGCTCCTTTCATTCAGTCAGTAGCTTCAATCATTTCTGGACATTTTTCAATGGCAAAAATCAATGAATATTGTAAATGCACAAACAGTAATTTCTCCGCATTGCAAGGTGCAATTCTGAAATTTTTTGCTTTTTCCTGCTCCTCTTAGCATGATAAAGAAGATTCAAAGAGAGTGAGATGCCAGCTCCTTTCATTCAGTCAGTAGCTTCAATCATTTCTGGACGTTTTTCAATGGCAAAAATCAATGAATATTGTAAATGCACAAACAGTAATTTCTCCGCATTGCAAGGTGCAATTCTGAAATTTTTTGCTTTTTCCTGCTCCTCTTAGCATGATAAAGAAGATTCAAAGAGAGTGAGGTGCCAGCTCCTTTCATTCAGTCAGGAGCTTCAAACATTTCTGGTATATGAATAACATGTTTTTCAATGGCAAAAATCAATGAATATTGTAAATGCACAAACAGTAATTTCTCCGCATTGCAAGGTGCAATTCTGAAATTTTTTGCTTTTTCCTGCTCCTCTTAGCATGATAAAGAAGATTCAAAGAGAGTGAGATGCCAGCTCCTTTCATTCAGTCAGTAGCTTCAATCATTTCTGGACGTTTTTCAATGGCAAAAATCAATGAATATTGTAAATGCACAAACTGTAATTTCTCCGCATTGCAAGGTGCAATTCTGAAATTTTTTGCTTTTTCCTGCTCCTCTTAGCATGATAAAGAAGATTCAAAGAGAGTGAGATGCCAGCTCCTTTCATTCAGTCAGTAGCTTCAATCATTTCTGGACGTTTTTCAATGGCAAAAATCAATGAATATTGTAAATGCACAAACAGTAATTTCTCCGCATTGCAAGGTGCAATTCTGAAATTTTTTGCTTTTTCCTGCTCCTCTTAGAATGATAAAGAAGATTCAAAGAGAGTGAGATGCCAGCTCCTTTCATTCAGTCAGTACCTTCAATCATTTCTGGACGTTTTTCAATGGCAAAAATCAATGAATATTGTAAATGCACAAACAGTAATTTCTCCGCATTGCAAGGTGCAATTCTGAAATTTTTTGCTTTTTCCTGCTCCTCTTAGCATGATAAAGAAGATTCAAAGAGAGTGAGGTGCCAGTTCCTTTCATTCAGTCAGTAGCTTCAAACATTTCTGGTATATGAATAACATGATGTTTTTCAATGGCAAAAATCAATGAATATTGTAAATGCACAAACAGTAATTTCTCCGCATTGCAAGGTGCAAGTCTGAAATTTTTTGCTTTTTCCTGCTCCTCTTAGCATGATAAAGAAGATTCAAAGAGAGTGAGATGCCAGCTCCTTTCATTCAGTCAGTAGCTTCAAACATTTCTGGTATATGAATAACATGATGTTTTTCAATGGCAAAAATCAATGAATATTGTAAATGCACAAACAGTAATTTCTCCGCATTGCAAGGTGCAAGTCTGAAATTTTTTGCTTTTTCCTGCTCCTCTTAGCATGATAAAGAAGATTCAAAGAGAGTGAGATGCCAGCTACTTTCATTCAGTCAGTAGCTTCAATCATTTCTGGACGTTTTTCAATGGTAAAAATCAATGAATATTGTAAATGCACAAACAGTAATTTCTCCACATTGCAAGGTGCAATTCTGAAATTTTTTGCTTTATCCTGCTCCTCTTAGCATGATAAAGAAGATTCAAAGAGATTGAGATGCCAGCTCCTTTCATTCAGTCAGTAGCTTCAAACATTTCTGGTATATGAATAACATGATGTTTTTCAATGGCAAAAATCAATGAATATTGTAAATGCACAAACAGTAATTTCTCCGCATTGCAAGGTGCAATTCTGAAATTTTTTGCTTTTTCCTGCTCCTCTTAGCATGATAAAGAAGATTCAAAGAGAGTGGGATGCCAGCTCCTTTCATTCAGTCAGTAGCTTCAAACATTTCTGGTATATGAATAACATGATGTTTTTCAATGGCAAAAATCAATGAATATTGTAAATGCACAAACAGTAATTTCTCCGCATTGCAAGGTGCAAGTCTGAAATTTTTTGCTTTTTCCTGCTCCTCTTAGCATGATAAAGAAGATTCAAAGAGAGTGAGATGCCAGCTACTTTCATTCAGTCAGTAGCTTCAATCATTTCTGGACGTTTTTCAATGGTAAAAATCAATGAATATTGTAAATGCACAAACAGTAATTTCTCCACATTGCAAGGTGCAATTCTGAAATTTTTTGCTTTTTCCTGCTCCTCTTAGCATGATAAAGAAGATTCAAAGAGAGTGAGATGCCAGCTCCTTTCATTCAGTCAGTAGCTTCAAACATTTCTGGTATATGAATAACATGATGTTTTTCAATGGCAAAAATCAATGAATATTGTAAATGCACAAACAGTAATTTCTCCGCATTGCAAGGTGCAATTCTGAAATTTTTTGCTTTTTCCTGCTCCACTTAGCATGATAAAGAATATTCAAAGAGAGTGAGATGCCAGCTCCTTTCATTCAGTCAGTAGCTTCAATCATTTCTGGATGTTTTTCAATGGCAAAAATCAATGAATATTGTAAATGCACAAACTGTAATTTCTCCGCATTGCAAGGTGCAATTCTGAAATTTTTTGCTTTTTCCTGCTCCTCTTAGCATGATAAAGAAGATTCAAAGAGAGTGAGATGCCAGCTCCTTTCATTCAGTCAGTAGCTTCAATCATTTCTGGACGTTTTTCAATGGCAAAAATCAATGAATATTGTAAATGCACAAACAGTAATTTCTCCGCATTGCAAGGTGCAATTCTGAAATTTTTTGCTTTTTCCTGCTCCTCTTAGCATGATAAAGAAGATTCAAAGAGAGTGAGATGCCAGCTCCTTTCATTCAGTTAGTACCTTCAATCATTTCTGGACGTTTTTCAATGGCAAAAATCAATGAATATTGTAAATGCACAAACAGTAATTTTTCCGCATTGCAAGGTGCAATTCTGAAATTTTTTGCTTTTTCCCGCTCCTCTTAGCATGATAAAGAAGATTCAAAGAGAGTGAGGTGCCAGCTCCTTTCATTCAGTCAGTAGCTTCAAACATTTCTGGTATATGAATAACATGTTTTTCAATGGCAAAAATCAATGAATATTGTAAATGCACAAACAGTAATTTCTCCGCATTGCAAGGTGCAATTCTGAAATTTTTTGCTTTTTCCTGCTCCTCTTAGCATGATAAAGAAGATTCAAAGAGAGTGAGATGCCAGCTCCTTTCATTCAGTCAGTAGCTTCAATCATTTCTGGACGTTTTTCAATGGCAAAAATCAATGAATATTGTAAATGCACAAACAGTAATTTCTCCGCATTGCAAGGTGCAATTCTGAAATTTTTTGCTTTTTCCTGCTCCTCTTAGCATGATAAAGAAGATTCAAAGAGAGTGAGATGCCAGCTCCTTTCATTCAGTCAGTAGCTTCAATCATTTCTGGACGTTTTTAAATGGCAAAAATCAATGAATATTGTAAATGCACAAACAGTAATTTCTCCGCATTGCAAGGTGCAATTCTGAAATTTTTTGCTTTTTCCTGCTCCTCTTAGCATGATAAAGAAGATTCAAAGAGAGTGAGATGCCAGCTCCTTTCATTCAGTCAGTAGCTTCAAACATTTCTGGTATATGAATAACATGATGTTTTTCAATGGCAAAAATCAATGAATATTGTAAATGCACAAACAGTAATTTCTCCGCATTGCAAGGTGCAAGTCTGAAATTTTTTGCTTTTTCCTGCTCCTCTTAGCATGATAAAGAAGATTCAAAGAGAGTGAGATGCCAGCTACTTTCATTCAGTCAGTAGCTTCAATCATTTCTGGACGTTTTTCAATGGTAAAAATCAATGAATATTGTAAATGCACAAACAGTAATTTCTCCACATTGCAAGGTGCAATTCTAAAATTTTTTGCTTTTTCCTGCTCCTCTTAGCATGATAAAGAAGATTCAAAGAGAGTGAGATGCCAGCTCCTTTCATTCAGTCAGTAGCTTCAAACATTTCTGGTATATGAATAACATGATGTTTTTCAATGGCAAAAATCAATGAATATTGTAAATGCACAAACAGTAATTTCTCCGCATTGCAAGGTGCAATTCTGAAATTTTTTGCTTTTTCCTGCTCCTCTTAGCATGATTCAAAGAGAGTGAGATGCCAGCTCCTTTCATTCAGTCAGTAGCTTCAATCATTTCTGGACATTTTTCAATGGCAAAAATCAATGAATATTGTAAATGCACAAACAGTAATTTCTCCGCATTGCAAGGTGCAATTCTGAAATTTTTTGCTTTTTCCTGCTCCTCTTAGCATGATAAAGAAGATTCAAAGAGAGTGAGATGTCAGCTCCTTTCATTCAGTCAGTAGCTTCAAACATTTCTGGTATATGAATAACATGATGTTTTTCAATGGCAAAAATCAATGAATATTGTAAATGCACAAACAGTAATTTCTCCGCATTGCAAGGTGCAATTCTGAAATTTTTTGCTTTTTCCTGCTCCTCTTAGCATGATAAAGAAGATTCAAAGAGAGTGAGATGCCAGCTCCTTTCATTCAGTCAGTAGCTTCAAACATTTCTGGTATATGAATAACATGATGTTTTTCAATGGCAAAAATCAATGAATATTGTAAATGCACAAATAGTAATTTCTCCGCATTGCAAGGTGCAAGTCTGAAATTTTTTGCTTTTTCCTGCTCCTCTTAGCATGATAAAGAAGATTCAAAGAGAGTGAGATGCCAGCTACTTTCATTCAGTCAGTAGCTTCAATCATTTCTGGACGTTTTTCAATGGTAAAAATCAATGAATATTGTAAATGCACAAACAGTAATTTCTCCACATTGCAAGGTGCAATTCTGAAATTTTTTGCTTTTTCCTGCTCCTCTTAGCATGATAAAGAAGATTCAAAGAGATTGAGATGCCAGCTCCTTTCATTCAGTCAGTAGCTTCAAACATTTCTTGTATATGAATAACATGATGTTTTTCAATGGCAAAAATCAATGAATATTGTAAATGCACAAACAGTAATTTCTCCGCATTGCAAGGTGCAATTCTGAAATTTTTTGCTTTTTCCTGCTCCTCTTAGCATGATAAAGAAGATTCAAAGAGAGTGAGATGCCAGCTCCTTTCATTCAGTCAGTAGCTTCAAACATTTCTGGTATATGAATAACATGATGTTTTTCAATGGCAAAAATCAATGAATATTGTAAATGCACAAACAGTAATTTCTCCGCATTGCAAGGTGCAAGTCTGAAATTTTTTGCTTTTTCCTGCTCCTCTTAGCATGATAAAGAAAATTCAAAGAGAGTGAGATGCCAGCTACTTTCATTCAGTCAGTAGCTTCAATCATTTCTGGACGTTTTTCAATGGTAAAAATCAATGAATATTGTAAATGCACAAACAGTAATTTCTCCACATTGCAAGGTGCAATTCTGAAATTTTTTGCTTTTTCCTGCTCCTCTTAGCATGATAAAGAAGATTCAAAGAGAGTGAGATGCCAGCTCCTTTCATTCAGTCAGTAGCTTCAAACATTTCTGGTATATAAATAACATGATGTTTTTCAATGGCAAAAATCAATGAATATTGTAAATGCACAAACAGTAATTTCTCCGCATTGCAAGGTGCAATTCTGAAATTTTTTGCTTTTTCCTGTTCCTCTTAGCATGATAAAGAAGATTCAAAGAGAGTGAGATGCCAGCTCCTTTCATTCAGTCAGTAGCTTCAATCATTTCTGGACGTTTCTCAATGGCAAAAATCAATGAATATTGTAAATGCACAAACTGTAATTTCTCCGCATTGCAAGGTGCAATTCTGAAATTTTTTGCTTTTTCCTGCTCCTCTTAGCATGATAAAGAAGATTCAAAGAGAGTGAGATGCCAGCTCCTTTCATTCAGTCAGTAGCTTCAATCATTTCTGGACGTTTTTCAATGGCAAAAATCAATGAATATTGTAAATGCACAAACAGTAATTTCTCCGCATTGCAAGGTGCAATTCTGAAATTTTTTGCTTTTTCCTGCTCCTCTTAGCATGATAAAGAAGATTCAAAGAGAGTGAGATGCCAGCTCCTTTCATTCAGTCAGTACCTTCAATCATTTCTGGACGTTTTTCAATGGCAAAAATCAATGAATATTGTAAATGCACAAACAGTAATTTCTCCGCATTGCAAGGTGCAATTCTGAAATTTTTTGCTTTTTCCCGCTCCTCTTAGCATGGTAAAGAAGATTCAAAGAGATTGAGGTGCCAGCTCCTTTCATTCAGTCAGTAGCTTCAAACATTTCTGGAATATGAATTACATGTTTTTCAATGGCAAAAATCAATGAATATTGTAAATGCACAAACAGTAATTTCTCCGCATTGCAAGGTGCAATTCTGAAATTTTTTGCTTTTTCCTGCTCCTCTTAGCATGATAAAGAAGATTCAAAGAGAGTGAGATGCCAGCTCCTTTCATTCAGTCAGTAGCTTCAATCATTTCTGGACGTTTTTCAATGGCAAAAATCAATGAATATTGTAAATGCACAAACAGTAATTTCTCCGCATTGCAAGGTGCAATTCTGAAATTTTTTGCTTTTTCCTGCTCCTCTTAGCATGATAAAGAAGATTCAAAGAGAGTGAGATGCCAGCTCCTTTCATTCAGTCAGTAGCTTCAATCATTTCTGGACGTTTTTCAATGGCAAAAATCAATGAATATTGTAAATGCACAAAAAGTAATTTCTCCGCATTGCAAGGTGCAATTCTGAAATTTTTTGCTTTTTCCTGCTCCTCTTAGCATGATAAAGAAGATTCAAAGAGAGTGAGATGCCAGCTCCTTTCATTCAGTCAGTAGCTTCAAACATTTCTGGTATATGAATAACATGATGTTTTTCAATGGCAAAAATCAATGAATATTGTAAATGCACAAACAGTAATTTCTCCGCATTGCAAGGTGCAAGTCTGAAATTTTTTGCTTTTTCCTGCTCCTCTTAGCATGATAAAAAAGATTCAAAGAGAGTGAGATGGCAGCTACTTTCATTCAGTCAGTAGCTTCAATCATTTCTGGACGTTTTTCAATGGTAAAAATCAATGAATATTGTAAATGCACAAACAGTAATTTCTCCACATTGCAAGGTGCAATTCTGAAATTTTTTGCTTTTTCCTGCTCCTCTTAGCATGATAAAGAAGATTCAAAGAGAGTGAGATGCCAGCTCCTTTCATTCAGTCAGTAGCTTCAAACATTTCTGGTATATGAATAACATGATGTTTTTCAATGGCAAAAATCAATGAATATTGTAAATGCACAAACAGTAATTTCTCCGCATTGCAAGGTGCAATTCTGAAATTTCTTGCTTTTTCCTGCTCCTCTTAGCATGATAAAGAAGATTCAAAGAGAGTGAGATGCCAGCTCCTTTCATTCAGTCAGTAGCTTCAATCATTTCTGGTATATGAATAACATGATGTTTTTCAATGGCAAAAATCAATGAATATTGTAAATGCACAAACAGTAATTTCTCCGCATTGCAAGGTGCAATTCTGAAATTTTTTGCTTTTTCCTGCTCCTCTTAGCATGATAAAAAAGATTCAAAGAGAGTGAGATGCCAGCTCCTTTCATTCAGTCAGTAGCTTCAAACATTTCTGGACTTTTTTCAACGGCAAAAATCAATGAATATTGTAAATGCACAAACAGTAATTTCTCCGCATTGCAAGGTGCAATTCTGAAATTTTTTGCTTTTTCCTGCTCCTCTTAGCATGATAAAGAAGATTCAAAGAGAGTGAGATGCCAGCTCCTTTCATTCAGTCAGTAGCTTCAATCATTTCTGGACGTTTTTCAATGGCAAAAATCAATGTATATTGTAAATGCACAAACAGTAATTTCTCCGCATTGCAAGGTGCAATTCTGAAATTTTTTGCTTTTTCCTGCTCCTCTTAGCATGATAAAGAAGATTCAAAGAGAGTGAGATGCCAGCTCCTTTCATTCAGTCAGTACCTTCAATCATTTCTGGACGTTTTTCAATGGCAAAAATCAATGAATATTGTAAATGCACAAACAGTAATTTCTCCGCATTGCAAGGTGCAATTCTGAAATTTTTTGCTTTTTCCTGCTCCTCTTAGCATGATAAAGAAGATTCAAAGAGAGTGAGATGCCAGCTCCTTTCATTCAGTCAGTAGCTTCAAACATTTCTGGTATATGAATAACATGATGTTTTTCAATGGCAAAAATCAATGAATTTTGTAAATGCACAAACAGCAATTTCTCCGCATTGCAAGGTGCAATTCTGAAATTTTTTGCTTTTTCCTGCTCCTCTTAGCATGATAAAGAAGATTCAAAGAGAGTGAGATGCCAGCTCCTTTCATTCAGTCAGTAGCTTCAATCATTTCTGGACGTTTTTCAATGGCAAAAATCAATGAATATTGTAAATGCACAAACAGTAATTTCTCCGCATTGCGAGGTGCAATTCTGAAATTTTTTGCTTTTTCCTGCTCCTCTTAGCATGATAAAGAAGATTCAAAGAGAGTGAGATGCCAGCTCCTTTCATTCAGTCAGTAGCTTCAATCATTTCTGGTATGTGAATAACATGATGTTTTTCAATGGCAAAAATCAATGAATATTGTAAATGCACAAACAGTAATTTCTCCGCATTGCAAGGTGCAATTCTGAAATGTTTTGCTTTTTCCTGCTCCTCTTAGCATGATAAAGAAGATTCAAAGAGAGTGAGATGCCAGCTCCTTTCATTCATTCAGTAGCTTCAATCATTTCTGGTATATGAATAACATGATGTTTTTCAATGGCAAAAATCAATGAATATTGTAAATGCACAAACAGTAATTTATTCGCATTGCAAGGTGCAATTCTGAAATTTTTTGGTTTTTCCTGCTCCTCTTAGCATGATAAAGAAGATTCAAAGAGAGTGAGATGCCAGCTCCTTTCATTCAGTCAGTAGCTTCAAACATTTCTGGTATATGAATAACATGATGTTTTTCAATGGCAAAAATCAATGAATATTGTAAATGCACAAACAGTAATTTCTCCGCATTGCAAGGTGCAATTCTGAAATTTTTTGCCTTTTCCTGCTCCTCTTAGCATGATAAAGAAGATTCAAAGAGAGTGAGATGCCAGCTCCTTTCATTCAGTCAGTAGCTTCAATCATTTCTGGACGTTTTTCAATGGCAAAAATCAATGAATATTGTAAATGCACAAACAGTAATTTCTCCGCATTGCAAGGTGCAATTCTGAAATTTTTTGCTTTTTCCTGCTCCTCTTAGCATGATAAAGAAGATTCAAAGAGAGTGAGATTCCAGCTCCTTTCATTCAGTCAGTAGCTTCAAACATTTCTGGTATATGAATAACATGATGTTTTTCAATGGCAAAAATCAATGAATATTGTAAATGCACAAACAGTAATTTCTCCGCATTGCGAGGTGCAATTCTGAAATTTTTTGCTTTTTCCTGCTCCTCTTAGCATGATAAAGAAGATTCAAAGAGAGTGAGATGCCAGCTCCTTTCATTCAGTCAGTAGCTTCAATCATTTCTGGACGTTTTTCAATGGCAAAAATCAATGAATATTGTAAATGCACAAACAGTAATTTCTCCGCATTGCAAGGTGCAATTCTGAAATTTTTTGCTTTTTCCTGCTCCTCTTAGCATGATAAAGAAGATTCAAAGAGAGTGAGATGCCAGCTCCTTTCATTCAGTCAGTAGCTTCAATCATTTCTGGTATATGAATAACATGATGTTTTTCAATGGCAAAAATCAATGAATATTGTAAATGCACAAACAGTAATTTCTCCGCATTGCAAGGTGCAATTCTGAAATTTTTTGCTTTTTCCTGCTCCTCTTAGCATGATAAAGAAGATTCAAAGAGAGTGAGATGCCAGCTCCTTTCATTCAGTCAGTAGCTTCAATCATTTCTGGACGTTTTTCAATGGCAAAAATCAATGAATATTGTAAATGCACAAACAGTAATTTCTCCGCATTGCAAGGTGCAATTCTGAAATTTTTTGCTTTTTCCTGCTCCTCTTAGCATGATAAAGAAGATTCAAAGAGAGTGACATGCCAGCTCCTTTCATTCAGTCAGTAGCTTCAAACATTTCTGGTATATGAATAACATGATGTTTTTCAATGGCAAAAATCAATGAATATTGTAAATGCACAAACAGTAATTTCTCCGCATTGCAAGGTGCAATTCTGAAATTTTTTGCTTTTTCCTGCTCCTCTTAGCATGATAAAGAAGATTCAAAGAGAGTGAGATGCCAGCTCCTTTCATTCAGTCAGTAGCTTCAATCATTTCTGGACGTTTTTCAATGGCAAAAATCAATGAATATTGTAAATGCACAAACAGTAATTTCTCCGCATTGCAAGGTGCAATTCTGAAATTTTTTGCTTTTTCCTGCTCCTCTTAGCATGATAAAGAAGATTCAAAGAGAGTGAGATGCCAGCTCCTTTCATTCAGTCAGTAGCTTCAATCATTTCTGGACGTTTTTCAACGGCAAAAATCAATGAATATTGTAAATGCACAAACAGTAATTTCTCCGCATTGCAAGGTGCAATTCTGAAATTTTTTGCTTTTTCCTGCTCCTCTTAGCATGATAAAGAAGATTCAAAGAGAGTGAGATGCCAGCTCCTTTCATTCAGTCGGTAGGTTCAATCATTTCTGGACGTTTTTCAATGGCAAAAATCAATGAATATTGTAAATGCACAAACAGTAATTTCTCCGCATTGCAAGGTGCAATTCTGAAATTTTTTGCTTTTTCCTGCTCCTCTTAGCATGATAAAGAAGATTCAAAGAGAGTGAGATGCCAGCTCCTTTCATTCAGTCAGTAGCTTCAATCATTTCTGGACGTTTTTCAATGGCAAAAATCAATGAATATTGTAAATGCACAAACAGTAATTTCTCCGCATTGCAAGGTGCAATTCTGAAATTTTTTGCTTTTTCCTGCTCCTCTTAGCATGATAAAGAAGATTCAAAGAGAGTGAGATGCCAGCTCCTTTCATTCAGTCAGTAGCTTCAATCATTTCTGGACGTTTTTCAATGGCAAAAATCAATGTATATTGTAAATGCACAAACAGTAATTTCTCCGCATTGCAAGGTGCAATTCTGAAATTTTTTGCTTTTTCCTGCTCCTCTTAGCATGATAAAGAAGATTCAAAGAGAGTGAGATGCCAGCTCCTTTCATTCAGTCAGTAGCTTCAATCATTTCTGGACGTTTTTCAATGGCAAAAATCAATGTATATTGTAAATGCACAAACAGTAATTTCTCCGCATTGCAAGGTGCAATTCTGAAATTTTTTGCTTTTTCCTGCTCCTCTTAGCATGATAAAGAAGATTCAAAGAGAGTGAGATGCCAGCTCCTTTCATTCAGTCAGTAGCTTCAATCATTTCTGGACGTTTTTCAATGGCAAAAATCAATGAATATTGTAAATGCACAAACAGTAATTTCTCCGCATTGCAAGGTGCAATTCTGAAATTTTTTGCTTTTTCCTGCTCCTCTTAGCATGATAAAGAAGATTCAAAGAGAGTGAGATGCCAGCTCCTTTCATTCAGTCAGTAGCTTCAAACATTTCTGGTATATGAATAACATGATGTTTTTCAATGGCAAAAATCAATGAATTTTGTAAATGCACAAACAGCAATTTCTCCGCATTGCAAGGTGCAATTCTGAAATTTTTTGCTTTTTCCTGCTCCTCTTAGCATGATAAAGAAGATTCAAAGAGAGTGAGATGCCAGCTCCTTTCATTCAGTCAGTAGCTTCAATCATTTCTGGACGTTTTTCAATGGCAAAAATCAATGAATATTGTAAATGCACAAACAGTAATTTCTCCGCATTGCGAGGTGCAATTCTGAAATTTTTTGCCTTTTCCTGCTCCTCTTAGCATGATAAAGAAGATTCAAAGAGAGTGAGATGCCAGCTCCTTTCATTCAGTCAGTAGCTTCAATCATTTCTGGTATATGAATAACATGATGTTTTTCAATGGCAAAAATCAATGAATATTGTAAATGCACAAACAGTAATTTCTCCGCATTGCAAGGTGCAATTCTGAAATTTTTTGCTTTTTCCTGCTCCTCTTAGCATGATAAAGAAGATTCAAAGAGAGTGAGATGCCAGCTCCTTTCATTCAGTCAGTAGCTTCAATCATTTCTGGACGTTTTTCAATGGCAAAAATCAATGAATATTGTAAATGCACAAACAGTAATTTCTCCGCATTGCAAGGTGCAATTCTGAAATTTTTTGCTTTTTCCTGCTCCTTTTAGCATGATAAAGAAGATTCAAAGAGAGTGACATGCCAGCTCCTTTCATTCAGTCAGTAGCTTCAAACATTTCTGGTATATGAATAACATGATGTTTTTCAATGGCAAAAATCAATGAATATTGTAAATGCACAAACAGTAATTTCTCCGCATTGCAAGGAGCAATTCTGAAATTTTTTGCATTTTCCTGCTCCTCTTAGCATGATAAAGAAGATTCAAAGAGAGTGAGATGCCAGCTCCTTTCATTCAGTCAGTAACTTCAATCATTTCTGGACGTTTTTCAATGGCAAAAATCAATGAATATTGTAAATGCACAAACAGTAATTTCTCCGCATTGCAAGGTGCAATTCTGAAATTTTTTGCTTTTTCCTGCTCCTCTTAGCATGATAAAGAAGATTCAAAGAGAGTGAGATGCCAGCTCCTTTCATTCAGTCAGTAGCTTCAAACATTTCTGGACGTTTTTCAATGGCAAAAATCAATGAATATTGTAAATGCACAAACAGTAATTTCTCCGCATTGCAAGGTGCAATTCTGAAATTTTTTGCTTTTTCCTGCTCCTCTTAGCATGATAAAGAAGATTCAAAGAGAGTGAGATGCCAGCTCCTTTCATTCAGTCAGTAGCTTCAATCATTTCTGGTATATGAATAACATGATGTTTAACAATGGCAAAAATCAATGAATATTGTAAATGCACAAATAGTAATTTCTCCGCATTGCAAGGTGCAATTCTGAAATTTTTTGCTTTTTCCTGCTCCTCTTAGCATGATAAAGAAGATTCAAAGAGAGTGAGATGCCAGCTCCTTTCATTCAGTCAGTAGCTTCAATCATTTCTGGATGTTTTTCAATGGCAAAAATCAATGAATATTGTAAATGCACAAACAGTAATTTCTCCGCATTGCAAGGTGCAATTCTGAAATTTTTTGCTTTTTCCTGCTCCTCTTAGCATGATAAAGAAGATTCAAAGAGAGTGAGATGCCAGCTCCTTTCATTCAGTCAGTAGCTTCAATCATTTCTGGACGTTTTTCAACGGCAAAAATCAATGAATATTGTAAATGCACAAACAGTAATTTCTCCGCATTGCAAGGTGCAATTCTGAAATTTTTTGCTTTTTCCTGCTCCTCTTAGCATGATAAAGAAGATTCAAAGAGAGTGAGATGCCAGCTCCTTTCATTCAGTCAGTAGCTTCAATCATTTCTGGACGTTTTTCAATGGCAAAAATCAATGAATATTGTAAATGCACAAACAGTAATTTCTCCGCATTGCAAGGTGCAATTCTGAAATTTTTTGCTTTTTCCTGCTCCTCTTAGCATGATAAAGAAGATTCAAACAGAGTGAGATGCCAGCTCCTTTCATTCAGTCAGTAGCTTCAATCATTTCTGGACGTTTTTCAATGGCAAAAATCAATGAATATTGTAAATGCACAAACAGTAATTTCTCCGTATTGCAAGGTGCAATTCTGAAATTTTTTGCTTTTTCCTGCTCCTCTTAGCATGATAAAGAAGATTCAAAGAGAGTGAGATGCCAGCTCCTTTCATTCAGTCAGTAGCTTCAATCATTTCTGGACGTTTTTCAATGGCAAAAATCAATGAATATTGTAAATGCACAAGCAGTAATTTCTCCGCATTGCAAGGTGCAATTCTGAAATTTTTTGCTTTTTCCTGCTCCTCTTAGCATGATAAAGAAGATTCAAAGAGACTGAGATGCCAGCTCCTTTCATTCAGTCAGTAGCTTCAATCATTTCTGGACGTTTTTCAATGGCAAAAATCAATGAATATTGTAAATGCACAAACAGTAATTTCTCCGCATTGCAAGGTGCAATTCTGAAATTTTTTACTTTTTCCTGCTCATCTTAGCATGAAAAAGAAGATTCAAAGAGAGTGAGATGCCAGCTCCTTTCATTCAGTCAGTAGCTTCAATCATTTC
This sequence comes from Phyllobates terribilis, assembly GCF_046119375.1. Classification (NCBI taxonomy): domain Eukaryota; kingdom Metazoa; phylum Chordata; class Amphibia; order Anura; family Dendrobatidae; genus Phyllobates; species Phyllobates terribilis. Next base: position 176,085 of record NW_027364372.1, read on the forward strand.
TGGTATATGAATAACATGATGTTTTTCAATGGCAAAAATCAATGAATATTGTAAATGCACAAACAGTAATTTCTCCGCATTGCAAGGTGCAATTCTGAAATTTTTTGCTTTTTCCTGCTCCTCTTAGCATGATAAAGAAGATTCAAAGAGAGTGAGATGCCAGCTCCTTTCATTCAGTCAGTAGCTTCAATCATTTCTGGACGTTTTTCAAAGGCAAAAATCAATGAATATTGTAAATGCACAAACAGTAATTTCTCCGCATTGCAAGGTGCAATTCTGAAATTTTTTGCTTTTTCCTGCTCCTCTTAGCATGATAAAGAAGATTCAAAGAGAGTGAGATGCCAGCTCCTTTCATTCAGTCAGTAGCTTCAATCATTTCTGGTATATGAATAACATGATGTTTTTCAATGGCAAAAATCAATGAATATTGTAAATGCACAAACAGTAATTTCTCCGCATTGCAAGGTGCAATTCTGAAATTTTTTGCTTTTTCCTGCTCCTCTTAGCATGATAAAGAAGATTTAAAGAGAGTGAGATGCCAGCTCCTTTCATTCAGTCAGTAGCTTCAAACATTTCTGGACGTTTTTCAATGGCAAAAATCAATGAATATTGTAAATGCACAAACAGTAATTTCTCCGCATTGCAAGGTGCAATTCTGAAATTTTTTGCTTTTTCCTGCTCCTCTTAGCATGATAAAGAAGATTCAAAGAGAGTGAGATGCCAGCTCCTTTCATTCAGTCAGTAGCTTCAATCATTTCTGGTATATGAATAACATGATGTTTAACAATGGCAAAAATCAATGAATATTGTAAATGCACAAACAGTAATTTCTCCGCATTGCAAGGTGCAATTCTGAAATTTTTTGCTTTTTCCTGCTCCTCTTAGCATGATAAAGAAGATTCAAAGAGAGTGAGATGCCAGCTCCTTTCATTCAGTCAGTAGCTTCAATCATTTCTGGATGTTTTTCAATGGCAAAAATCAATGAATATTGTAAATGCACAAACAGTAATTTCTCCGCATTGCAAGGTGCAATTCTGAAATTTTTTGCTTTTTCCTGCTCCTCTTAGCATGATAAAGAAGATTCAAAGAGAGTGAGATGCCAGCTCCTTTCATTCAGTCAGTAGCTTCAATCATTTCTGGACGTTTTTCAACGGCAAAAATCAATGAATATTGTAAATGCACAAACAGTAATTTCTCCGCATTGCAAGGTGCAATTCTGAAATTTTTTGCTTTTTCCTGCTCCTCTTAGCATGATAAAGAAGATTCAAAGAGAGTGAGATGCCAGCTCCTTTCATTCAGTCAGTAGCTTCAATCATTTATGGACGTTTTTCAATGGCAAAAATCAATGAATATTGTAAATGCACAAACAGTAATTTCTCCGCATTGCAAGGTGCAATTCTGAAATTTTTTGCTTTTTCCTGCTCCTCTTAGCATGATAAAGAAGATTCAAAGAGAGTGAGATGCCAGCTCCTTTCATTCAGTCAGTAGCTTCAATCATTTCTGGACGTTTTTCAATGGCAAAAATCAATGAATATTGTAAATGCACAAACAGTAATTTCTCCGTATTGCAAGGTGCAATTCTGAAATTTTTTGCTTTTTCCTGCTCCTCTTAGCATGATAAAGAAGATTCAAAGAGAGTGAGATGCCAGCTCCTTTCATTCAGTCAGTAGCTTCAATCATTTCTGGACGTTTTTCAATGGCAAAAATCAATGAATATTGTAAATGCACAAGCAGTAATTTCTCCGCATTGCAAGGTGCAATTCTGAAATTTTTTGCTTTTTCCTGCTCCTCTTAGCATGATAAAGAAGATTCAAAGAGACTGAGATGCCAGCTCCTTTCATTCAGTCAGTAGCTTCAATCATTTCTGGACGTTTTTCAATGGCAAAAATCAATGAATATTGTAAATGCACAAACAGTAATTTCTCCGCATTGCAAGGTGCAATTCTGAAATTTTTTACTTTTTCCTGCTCCTCTTAGCATGAAAAAGAAGATTCAAAGAGAGTGAGATGCCAGCTCCTTTCATTCAGTCAGTAGCTTCAATCATTTCTGGTATATGAATAACATGATGTTTTTCAATGGCAAAAATCAATGAATATTGTAAATGCACAAACAGTAATTTCTCCGCATTGCAAGGTGCAATTCTGAATTTTTTTCCTTTTTCCTGCTCCTCTTAGCATGATAAAGAAGATTCAAAGAGAGTGAGATGCCAGCTCCTTTCATTCAGTCAGTAGCTTCAATCATTTCTGGACGTTTTTCAATGGCAAAAATCAATGAATATTGTAAATGCACAAACAGTAATTTCTCCGCATTGCAAGGTGCAATTCTGAAATTTTTTGCTTTTTCCTGCTCCTCTTAGCATGATAAAGAAGATTCAAAGAGAGTGAGATGCCAGCTCCTTTCATTCAGTCAGTAGCTTCAATCATTTCTGGTATATGAATAACATGATGTTTTTCAATGGCAAAAATAATGAATATTGTAAATGCACAAACAGTAATTTCTCCGCATTGCAAGGTGCAATTCTGAAATTTTTTGCTTTTTCCTGCTCCTCTTAGCATGATAAAGAAGATTCAAAGAGAGTGAGATGCCAGCTCCTTTCATTCAGTCAGTAGCTTCAATCATTTCTGGTATATGAATAACATGATGTTTTTCAATGGCAAAAATCAATGAATATTGTAAATGCACAAACAGTAATTTCTCCGCATTGCAAGGTGCAATTCTGAAATTTTTTGCCTTTTCCTGCTCCTCTTAGCATGATAAAGAAGATTCAAAGAGAGTGAGATGCCAGCTCCTTTCATTCAGTCAGTAGCTTCAATCATTTCTGGACGTTTTTCAATGGCAAAAATCAATGAATATTGTAAATGCACAAACAGTAATTTCTCCGCATTGCAAGGTGCAATTCTGAAATTTTTTGCTTTTTCCTGCTCCTCTTAGCATGATAAAGAAGATTCAAAGAGAGTGAGATGCCAGCTCCTTTCATTCAGTCAGTAGCTTCAAACATTTCTGGTATATGAATAACATGATGTTTTTCAATGGCAAAAATCAATGAATATTGTAAATGCACAAACAGTAATTTCTCCGCATTGCAAGGTGCAATTCTGAAATTTTTTGCTTTTTCCTGCTCCTCTTAGCATGATAAAGAAGATTCAAAGAGAGTGAGATGCCAGCTCCTTTCATTCAGTCAGTAGCTTCAATCATTTCTGGACGTTTTTCAATGGCAAAAATCAATGAATATTGTAAATGCACAAACAGTAATTTCTCCGCATTGCAAGGTGCAATTCTGAAATTTTTTGCTTTTTCCTGCTCCTCTTAGCATGATAAAGAAGATTCAAAGAGAGTGAGATGCCAGCTCCTTTCATTCAGTCAGTAGCTTCAATCATTTCTGGACGTTTTTCAATGGCAAAAATCAATGAATATTGTAAATGCACAAACTGCAATTTCTCCGCATTGCAAGGTGCAATTCTGAAATTTTTTGCTTTTTCCTGCTCCTCTTAGCATGATAAAGAAGATTCAAAGAGAGTGAGATGCCAGCTCCTTTCATTCAGTCAGTAGCTTCAATCATTTCTGGACGTTTTTCAATGGCAAAAATCAATGAATATTGTAAATGCACAAACAGTAATTTCTCCGCATTGCAAGGTGCAATTCTGAAATTTTTTGCTTTTTCCTGCTCCTCTTAGCATGATAAAGAAGATTCAAAGAGAGTGAGATGCCAGCTCCTTTCATTCAGTCAGTAGCTTCAATCATTTCTGGACGTTTTTCAATGGCAAAAATCAATGAATATTGTAAATGCACAAACTGCAATTTCTCCGCATTGCAAGGTGCAATTCTGAAATTTTTTGCTTTTTCCTGCTCCTCTTAGCATGATAAAGAAGATTCAAAGAGAGTGAGATGCCAGCTCCTTTCATTCAGTCAGTAGCTTCAATCATTTCTGGTATATGAATAACATGATGTTTTTCAATGGCAAAAATCAATGAATATTGTAAATGCACAAACAGTAATTTCTCCGCATTGCAAGGTGCAATTCTGAAATTTTTTGCTTTTTCCTGCTCCTCTTAGCATGATAAAGAAGATTCAAAGAGAGTGAGATGCCAGCTCCTTTCATTCAGTCAGTAGCTTCAATCATTTCTGGACGTTTTTCAATGGCAAAAATCAATGAATATTGTAAATGCACAAACTGCAATTTCTCCGCATTGCAAGGTGCAATTCTGAAATTTTTTGCTTTTTCCTGCTCCTCTTAGCATGATAAAGAAGATTCAAAGAGAGTGAGATGCCAGCTCCTTTCATTCAGTCAGTAGCTTCAATCATTTCTGGTATATGAATAACATGATGTTTTTCAATAGCAAAAATCAATGAATATTGTAAATGCACAAACAGTAATTTCTCCGCATTGCAAGGTGCAATTCTGAAATTTTTTGCTTTTTCCTGCTCCTCTTAGCATGATAAACAAGATTCAAAGAGAGTGAGATGCCAGCTCCTTTCATTCAGTCAGTAGCTTCAATCATTTCTGGACGTTTTTCAATGGCAAAAATCATTGAATATTGTAAATGCACAAACAGTAATTTCTCCGCATTGCAAGGTGCAATTCTGAAATTTTTTACTTTTTCCTGCTCCTCTTAGCATGATAAAGAAGATTCAAAGAGAATGAGATGCCAGCTCCTTTCATTCAGTCAGTAGCTTCAATCATTTCTGGTATATGAATAACATGATGTTTTTCAATGGCAAAAATCAATGAATATTGTAAATGCACAAACAGTAATTTCTCCGCATTGCAAGGTGCAATTCTGAAATTTTTTGCCTTTTCCTGCTCCTCTTAGCATGATAAAGAAGATTCAAAGAGAGTGAGATACCAGCTCCTTTCATTCAGTCAGTAGCTTCAATCATTTCTGGACGTTTTTCAATGGCAAAAATCAATGAATATTGTAAATGCACAAACAGTAATTTCTCCGCATTGCAAGGTGCAATTCTGAAATTTTTTGCTTTTTCCTGCTCTAGCATGATAAAGAAGATTCAAAGAGAGTGAGATGCCAGCTCCTTTCATTCAGTCAGTAGCTTCAAACATTTCTGGTATATGAATAACATGATGTTTTTCAATGGCAAAAATCAATGAATATTGTAAATGCACAAACAGTAATTTCTCCGCATTGCAAGGTGCAATTCTGAAATTTTTTGCTTTTTCCTGCTCCTCTTAGCATGATAAAGAAGATTCAAAGAGAGTGAGATGCCAGCTCCTTTCATTCAGTCAGTAGCTTCAATCATTTCTGGACGTTTTTCAATGGCAAAAATCAATGAATATTGTAAATGCACAAACAGTAATTTCTCCGCATTGCAAGGTGCAATTCTGAAATTTTTTGCTTTTTCCTGCTCCTCTTAGCATGATAAAGAAGATTCAAAGAGAGTGAGATGCCAGCTCCTTTCATTCAGTCAGTAGCTTCAATCATTTCTGGACGTTTTTCAATGGCAAAAATCAATGAATATTGTAAATGCACAAACTGCAATTTCTCCGCATTGCAAGGTGCAATTCTGAAATTTTTTGCTTTTTCCTGCTCCTCTTAGCATGATAAAGAAGATTCAAAGAGAGTGAGATGCCAGCTCCTTTCATTCAGTCAGTAGCTTCAATCATTTCTGGTATATGAATAACATGATGTTTTTCAATGGCAAAAATCAATGAATATTGTAAATGCACAAACAGTAATTTCTCCGCATTGCAAGGTGCAATTCTGAAATTTTTTGCTTTTTCCTGCTCCTCTTAGCATGATAAAGAAGATTCAAAGAGAGTGAGATGCCAGCTCCTTTCATTCAGTCAGTAGCTTCAATCATTTCTGGTATATGAATAACATGATGTTTTTCAATGGCAAAAATCAATGAATATTGTAAATGCACAAACAGTAATTTCTCCGCATTGCAAGGTGCAATTCTGAAATTTTTTGCTTTTTCCTGCTCCTCTTAGCATGATAAAGAAGATTCAAAGAGAGTGAGATGCCAGCTCCTTTCATTCAGTCAGTAGCTTCAATCATTTCTGGACGTTTTTCAATGGCAAAAATCATTGAATATTGTAAATGCACAAACAGTAATTTCTCCGCATTGCAAGGTGCAATTCTGAAATTTTTTACTTTTTCCTGCTCCTCTTAGCATGATAAAGAAGATTCAAAGAGAGTGAGATGCCAGCTCCTTTCATTCAGTCAGTAGCTTCAATCATTTCTGGTATATGAATAACATGATGTTTTTCAATCGCAAAAATCAATGAATATTGTAAATGCACAAACAGTAATTTCTCCGCATTGCAAGGTGCAATTCTGAAATGTTTTGCTTTTTCCTGCTCCTCTTAGCATGATAAAGAAGATTCAAAGAGAGTGAGATGCCAGCTCCTTTCATTCAGTCAGTAGCTTCAATCATTTCTGGACGTTTTTCAATGGCAAAAATCAATGAATATTGTAAATGCACAAACAGTAATTTCTCCGCATTGCAAGGTGCAATTCTGAAATTTTTTGCTTTTTCCTGCTCCTCTTAGCATGACAAAGAAGATTCAAAGAGAGTGAGATGCCAGATCCTTTCCTTCAGTCAGTAGCTTCAATCATTTCTGGTATATGAATAACATGATGTTTTTCAATGGCAAAAATCAATGAATTTTGTAAATGCACAAACAGTAATTTCTCCGCATTGCAAGGCGCAATTCTGAAATTTTTTGCTTTTTCCTGCTCCTCTTAGCATGATAAAGAAGATTCAAAGAGAGTGAGATGCCAGCTCCTTTCATTCAGTCAGTAGCTTCAATCATTTCTGGACATTTTTCAATGGCAAAAATCAATGAATATTGTAAATGCACAAACAGTAATTTCTCCGCATTGCAAGGTGCAATTCTGAAATTTTTTGCTTTTTCCTGCTCCTCTTAGCATGATAAAGAAGATTCAAAGAGAGTGAGATGCCAGCTCCTTTCATTCAGTCAGTAGCTTCAATCATTTCTGGACGTTTTTCAATGGCAAAAATCAATGAATATTGTAAATGCACAAACAGTAATTTCTCCGCATTGCAAGGTGCAATTCTGAAATTTTTTGCTTTTTCCTGCTCCTCTTAGCATGATAAAGAAGATTCAAAGAGAGTGAGATGCCAGCTCCTTTCATTCAGTCAGTAGCTTCAATCATTTCTGGACGTTTTTCAATGGCAAAAATCATTGAATATTGTAAATGCACAAACAGTAATTTCTCCGCATTGCAAGGTGCAATTCTGAAATTTTTTACTTTTTCCTGCTCCTCTTAGCATGATAAAGAAGATTCAAAGAGAGTGAGATGCCAGCTCCTTTCATTCAGTCAGTAGCTTCAATCATTTCTGGTATATGAATAACATGATGTTTTTCAATCGCAAAAATCAATGAATATTGTAAATGCACAAACAGTAATTTCTCCGCATTGCAAGGTGCAATTCTGAAATGTTTTGCTTTTTCCTGCTCCTCTTAGCATGATAAAGAAGATTCAAAGAGAGTGAGATGCCAGCTCCTTTAATTCAGTCAGTAGCTTCAATCATTTCTGGACGTTTTTCAATGGCAAAAATCAATGAATATTGTAAATGCACAAACAGTAATTTCTCCGCATTGCAAGGTGCAATTCTGAAATTTTTTGCTTTTTCCTGCTCCTCTTAGCATGACAAAGAAGATTCAAAGAGAGTGAGATGCCAGATCCTTTCCTTCAGTCAGTAGCTTCAATCATTTCTGGTATATGAATAACATGATGTTTTTCAATGGCAAAAATCAATGAATTTTGTAAATGCACAAACAGTAATTTCTCCGCATTGCAAGGCGCAATTCTGAAATTTTTTGCTTTTTCCTGCTCCTCTTAGCATGATAAAGAAGATTCAAAGAGAGTGAGATGCCAGCTCCTTTCATTCAGTCAGTAGCTTCAATCATTTCTGGACATTTTTCAATGGCAAAAATCAATGAATATTGTAAATGCACAAACAGTAATTTCTCCGCATTGCAAGGTGCAATTCTGAAATTTTTTGCTTTTTCCTGCTCCTCTTAGCATGATAAAGAAGATTCAAAGAGAGTGAGATGCCAGCTCCTTTCATTCAGTCAGTAGCTTCAATCATTTCTGGACGTTTTTCAATGGCAAAAATCAATGAATATTGTAAATGCACAAACAGTAATTTCTCCGCATTGCAAGGTGCAATTCTGAAATTTTTTGCTTTTTCCTGCTCCTCTTAGCATGATAAAGAAGATTCAAAGAGAGTGAGATGCCAGCTCCTTTCATTCAGTCAGTAGCTTCAATCATTTCTGGACGTTTTTCAATGGCAAAAATCAATGAATATTGTAAATGCACAAACTGCAATTTCTCCGCATTGCAAGGTGCAATTCTGAAATTTTTTGCTTTTTCCTGCTCCTCTTAGCATGATAAAGAAGATTCAAAGAGAGTGAGATGCCAGCTCCTTTCATTCAGTCAGTAGCTTCAATCATTTCTGGTATATGAATAACATGATGTTTTTCAATGGCAAAAATCAATGAATATTGTAAATGCACAAACAGTAATTTCTCCGCATTGCAAGGTGCAATTCTGAAATTTTTTGCTTTTTCCTGCTCCTCTTAGCATGATAAAGAAGATTCAAAGAGAGTGAGATGCCAGCTCCTTTCATTCAGTCAGTAGCTTCAATCATTTCTGGACGTTTTTCAATGGCAAAAATCAATGAATATTGTAAATGCACAAACTGCAATTTCTCCGCATTGCAAGGTGCAATTCTGAAATTTTTTGCTTTTTCCTGCTCCTCTTAGCATGATAAAGAAGATTCAAAGAGAGTGAGATGCCAGCTCCTTTCATTCAGTCAGTAGCTTCAATCATTTCTGGTATATGAATAACATGATGTTTTTCAATAGCAAAAATCAATGAATATTGTAAATGCACAAACAGTAATTTCTCCGCATTGCAAGGTGCAATTCTGAAATTTTTGGCTTTTTCCTGCTCCTCTTAGCATGATAAAGAAGATTCAAAGAGAGTGAGATGCCAGCTCCTTTCATTCAGTCAGTAGCTTCAATCATTTCTGGACGTTTTTCAATGGCAAAAATCAATGAATATTGTAAATGCACAAACAGTAATTTCTCCGCATTGCAAGGTGCAATTCTGAAATTTTTTGCTTTTTCCTGCTCCTCTTAGCATGATAAACAAGATTCAAAGAGAGTGAGATGCCAGCTCCTTTCATTCAGTCAGTAGCTTCAATCATTTCTGGACGTTTTTCAATGGCAAAAATCATTGAATATTGTAAATGCACAAACAGTAATTTCTCCGCATTGCAAGGTGCAATTCTGAAATTTTTTACTTTTTCCTGCTCCTCTGAGCATGATAAAGAAGATTCAAAGAGAATGAGATGCCAGCTCCTTTCATTCAGTCAGTAGCTTCAATCATTTCTGGTATATGAATAACATGATGTTTTTCAATGGCAAAAATCAATGAATATTGTAAATGCACAAACAGTAATTTCTCCGCATTGCAAGGTGCAATTCTGAAATTTTTTGCCTTTTCCTGCTCCTCTTAGCATGATAAAGAAGATTCAAAGAGAGTGAGATACCAGCTCCTTTCATTCAGTCAGTAGCTTCAATCATTTCTGGACGTTTTTCAATGGCAAAAATCAATGAATATTGTAAATGCACAAACAGTAATTTCTCCGCATTGCAAGGTGCAATTCTGAAATTTTTTGCTTTTTCCTGCTCTAGCATGATAAAGAAGATTCAAAGAGAGTGAGATGCCAGCTCCTTTCATTCAGTCAGTAGCTTCAAACATTTCTGGTATATGAATAACATGATGTTTTTCAATGGCAAAAATCAATGAATATTGTAAATGCACAAACAGTAATTTCTCCGCATTGCAAGGTGCAATTCTGAAATTTTTTGCTTTTTCCTGCTCCTCTTAGCATGATAAAGAAGATTCAAAGAGAGTGAGATGCCAGCTCCTTTCATTCAGTCAGTAGCTTCAATCATTTCTGGACGTTTTTCAATGGCAAAAATCAATGAATATTGTAAATGCACAAACAGTAATTTCTCCGCATTGCAAGGTGCAATTCTGAAATTTTTTGCTTTTTCCTGCTCCTCTTAGCATGATAAAGAAGATTCAAAGAGAGTGAGATGCCAGCTCCTTTCATTCAGTCAGTAGCTTCAATCATTTCTGGACGTTTTTCAATGGCAAAAATCATTGAATATTGTAAATGCACAAACCAAACAGTAATTTCTCCGCATTGCAAGGTGCAATTCTGAAATTTTTTACTTTTTCCTGCTCCTCTTAGCATGATAAAGAAGATTCAAAGAGAGTGAGATGCCAGCTCCTTTCATTCAGTCAGTAGCTTCAATCATTTCTGGTATATGAATAACATGATGTTTTTCAATCGCAAAAATCAATGAATATTGTAAATGCACAAACAGTAATTTCTCCGCATTGCAAGGTGCAATTCTGAAATGTTTTGCTTTTTCCTGCTCCTCTTAGCATGATAAAGAAGATTCAAAGAGAGTGAGATGCCAGCTCCTTTCATTCAGTCAGTAGCTTCAATCATTTCTGGACGTTTTTCAATGGCAAAAATCAATGAATATTGTAAATGCACAAACAGTAATTTCTCCGCATTGCAAGGTGCAATTCTGAAATTTTTTGCTTTTTCCTGCTCCTCTTAGCATGACAAAGAAGATTCAAAGAGAGTGAGATGCCAGATCCTTTCCTTCAGTCAGTAGCTTCAATCATTTCTGGTATATGAATAACATGATGTTTTTCAATGGCAAAAATCAATGAATTTTGTAAATGCACAAACAGTAATTTCTCCGCATTGCAAGGCGCAATTCTGAAATTTTTTGCTTTTTCCTGCTCCTCTTAGCATGATAAAGAAGATTCAAAGAGAGTGAGATGCCAGCTCCTTTCATTCAGTCAGTAGCTTCAATCATTTCTGGACATTTTTCAATGGCAAAAATCAATGAATATTGTAAATGCACAAACAGTAATTTCTCCGCATTGCAAGGTGCAATTCTGAAATTTTTTGCTTTTTCCTGCTCCTCTTAGCATGATAAAGAAGATTCAAAGAGAGTGAGATGCCAGCTCCTTTCATTCAGTCAGTAGCTTCAATCATTTCTGGACGTTTTTCAATGGCAAAAATCAATGAATATTGTAAATGCACAAACAGTAATTTCTCCGCATTGCAAGGTGCAATTCTGAAATTTTTTGCTTTTTCCTGCTCCTCTTAGCATGATAAAGAAGATTCAAAGAGAGTGAGATGCCAGCTCCTTTCATTCAGTCAGTAGCTTCAATCATTTCTGGACGTTTTTCAATGGCAAAAATCAATGAATATTGTAAATGCACAAACTGCAATTTCTCCGCATTGCAAGGTGCAATTCTGAAATTTTTTGCTTTTTCCTGCTCCTCTTAGCATGATAAAGAAGATTCAAAGAGAGTGAGATGCCAGCTCCTTTCATTCAGTCAGTAGCTTCAATCATTTCTGGTATATGAATAACATGATGTTTTTCAATGGCAAAAATCAATGAATATTGTAAATGCACAAACAGTAATTTCTCCGCATTGCAAGGTGCAATTCTGAAATTTTTTGCTTTTTCCTGCTCCTCTTAGCATGATAAAGAAGATTCAAAGAGAGTGAGATGCCAGCTCCTTTCATTCAGTCAGTAGCTTCAAACATTTCTGGACGTTTTTCAATGGCAAAAATCAATGAATATTGTAAATGCACAAACTGCAATTTCTCCGCATTGCAAGGTGCAATTCTGAAATTTTTTGCTTTTTCCTGCTCCTCTTAGCATGATAAAGAAGATTCAAAGAGAGTGAGATGCCAGCTCCTTTCATTCAGTCAGTAGCTTCAATCATTTCTGGTATATGAATAACATGATGTTTTTCAATAGCAAAAATCAATGAATATTGTAAATGCACAAACAGTAATTTCTCCGCATTGCAAGGTGCAATTCTGAAATTTTTGGCTTTTTCCTGCTCCTCTTAGCATGATAAAGAAGATTCAAAGAGAGTGAGATGCCAGCTCCTTTCATTCAGTCAGTAGCTTCAATCATTTCTGGACGTTTTTCAATGGCAAAAATCAATGAATATTGTAAATGCACAAACAGTAATTTCTCCGCATTGCAAGGTGCAATTCTGAAATTTTTTGCTTTTTCCTGCTCCTCTTAGCATGATAAACAAGATTCAAAGAGAGTGAGATGCCAGCTCCTTTCATTCAGTCAGTAGCTTCAAACATTTCTGGTATATGAATAACATGATGTTTTTCAATGGCAAAAATCAATGAATATTGTAAATGCACAAACAGTAATTTCTCCGCATTGCAAGGTGCAATTCTGAAATTTTTTGCTTTTTCCTGCTCCTCTTATCATGATAAAGAAGATTCAAAGAGAGTGAGATGCCAGCTCCTTTCATTCAGTCAGTAGCTTCAATCATTTCTGGACGTTTTTCAATGGCAAAAATCAATGAATATTGTAAATGCACAAACAGTAATTTCTCCGCATTGCAAGGTGCAATTCTGAAATTTTTTGCTTTTTCCTGCTCCTCTTAGCATGATAAAGAAGATTCAAAGAGAGTGAGATGCCAGCTCCTTTCATTCAGTCAGTAGCTTCAATCATTTCTGGACGTTTTTCAATGGCAAAAATCAATGAATATTGTAAATGCACAAACTGCAATTTCTCCGCATTGCAAGGTGCAATTCTGAAATTTTTTGCTTTTTCCTGCTCCTCTTAGCATGATAAAGAAGATTCAAAGAGAGTGAGATGCCAGCTCCTTTCATTCAGTCAGTAGCTTCAATCATTTCTGGTATATGAATAACATGATGTTTTTCAATGGCAAAAATCAATGAATATTGTAAATGCACAAACAGTAATTTCTCCGCATTGCAAGGTGCAATTCTGAAATTTTTTGCTTTTTCCTGCTCCTCTTAGCATGATAAAGAAGATTCAAAGAGAGTGAGATGCCAGCTCCTTTCATTCAGTCAGTAGCTTCAATCATTTCTGGACGTTTTTCAATGGCAAAAATCATTGAATATTGTAAATGCACAAACAGTAATTTCTCCGCATTGCAAGGTGCAATTCTGAAATTTTTTACTTTTTCCTGCTCCTCTTAGCATGATAAAGAAGATTCAAAGAGAGTGAGATGCCAGCTCCTTTCATTCAGTCAGTAGCTTCAATCATTTCTGGTATATGAATAACATGATGTTTTTCAATCGCAAAAATCAATGAATATTGTAAATGCACAAACAGTAATTTCTCCGCATTGCAAGGTGCAATTCTGAAATGTTTTGCTTTTTCCTGCTCCTCTTAGCATGATAAAGAAGATTCAAAGAGAGTGAGATGCCAGCTCCTTTCATTCAGTCAGTAGCTTCAATCATTTCTGGACGTTTTTCAATGGCAAAAATCAATGAATATTGTAAATGCACAAACAGTAATTTCTCCGCATTGCAAGGTGCAATTCTGAAATTTTTTGCTTTTTCCTGCTCCTCTTAGCATGACAAAGAAGATTCAAAGAGAGTGAGATGCCAGATCCTTTCCTTCAGTCAGTAGCTTCAATCATTTCTGGTATATGAATAACATGATGTTTTTCAATGGCAAAAATCAATGAATTTTGTAAATGCACAAACAGTAATTTCTCCGCATTGCAAGGCGCAATTCTGAAATTTTTTGCTTTTTCCTGCTCCTCTTAGCATGATAAAGAAGATTCAAAGAGAGTGAGATGCCAGCTCCTTTCATTCAGTCAGTAGCTTCAATCATTTCTGGACATTTTTCAATGGCAAAAATCAATGAATATTGTAAATGCACAAACAGTAATTTCTCCGCATTGCAAGGTGCAATTCTGAAATTTTTTGCTTTTTCCTGCTCCTCTTAGCATGATAAAGAAGATTCAAAGAGAGTGAGATGCCAGCTCCTTTCATTCAGTCAGTAGCTTCAATCATTTCTGGACGTTTTTCAATGGCAAAAATCAATGAATATTGTAAATGCACAAACAGTAATTTCTCCGCATTGCAAGGTGCAATTCTGAAATTTTTTGCTTTTTCCTGCTCCTCTTAGCATGATAAAGAAGATTCAAAGAGAGTGAGATGCCAGCTCCTTTCATTCAGTCAGTAGCTTCAATCATTTCTGGACGTTTTTCAATGGCAAAAATCATTGAATATTGTAAATGCACAAACAGTAATTTCTCCGCATTGCAAGGTGCAATTCTGAAATTTTTTACTTTTTCCTGCTCCTCTTAGCATGATAAAGAAGATTCAAAGAGAGTGAGATGCCAGCTCCTTTCATTCAGTCAGTAGCTTCAATCATTTCTGGTATATGAATAACATGATGTTTTTCAATCGCAAAAATCAATGAATATTGTAAATGCACAAACAGTAATTTCTCCGCATTGCAAGGTGCAATTCTGAAATGTTTTGCTTTTTCCTGCTCCTCTTAGCATGATAAAGAAGATTCAAAGAGAGTGAGATGCCAGCTCCTTTCATTCAGTCAGTAGCTTCAATCATTTCTGGACGTTTTTCAATGGCAAAAATCAATGAATATTGTAAATGCACAAACAGTAATTTCTCCGCATTGCAAGGTGCAATTCTGAAATTTTTTGCTTTTTCCTGCTCCTCTTAGCATGACAAAGAAGATTCAAAGAGAGTGAGATGCCAGATCCTTTCCTTCAGTCAGTAGCTTCAATCATTTCTGGTATATGAATAACATGATGTTTTTCAATGGCAAAAATCAATGAATTTTGTAAATGCACAAACAGTAATTTCTCCGCATTGCAAGGCGCAATTCTGAAATTTTTTGCTTTTTCCTGCTCCTCTTAGCATGATAAAGAAGATTCAAAGAGAGTGAGATGCCAGCTCCTTTCATTCAGTCAGTAGCTTCAATCATTTCTGGACATTTTTCAATGGCAAAAATCAATGAATATTGTAAATGCACAAACAGTAATTTCTCCGCATTGCAAGGTGCAATTCTGAAATTTTTTGCTTTTTCCTGCTCCTCTTAGCATGATAAAGAAGATTCAAAGAGAGTGAGATGCCAGCTCCTTTCATTCAGTCAGTAGCTTCAATCATTTCTGGACGTTTTTCAATGGCAAAAATCAATGAATATTGTAAATGCACAAACAGTAATTTCTCCGCATTGCAAGGTGCAATTCTGAAATTTTTTGCTTTTTCCTGCTCCTCTTAGCATGATAAAGAAGATTCAAAGAGAGTGAGATGCCAGCTCCTTTCATTCAGTCAGTAGCTTCAATCATTTCTGGACGTTTTTCAATGGCAAAAATCAATGAATATTGTAAATGCACAAACTGCAATTTCTCCGCATTGCAAGGTGCAATTCTGAAATTTTTTGCTTTTTCCTGCTCCTCTTAGCATGATAAAGAAGATTCAAAGAGAGTGAGATGCCAGCTCCTTTCATTCAGTCAGTAGCTTCAATCATTTCTGGTATATGAATAACATGATGTTTTTCAATGGCAAAAATCAATGAATATTGTAAATGCACAAACAGTAATTTCTCCGCATTGCAAGGTGCAATTCTGAAATTTTTTGCTTTTTCCTGCTCCTCTTAGCATGATAAAGAAGATTCAAAGAGAGTGAGATGCCAGCTCCTTTCATTCAGTCAGTAGCTTCAATCATTTCTGGACGTTTTTCAATGGCAAAAATCAATGAATATTGTAAATGCACAAACTGCAATTTCTCCGCATTGCAAGGTGCAATTCTGAAATTTTTTGCTTTTTCCTGCTCCTCTTAGCATGATAAAGAAGATTCAAAGAGAGTGAGATGCCAGCTCCTTTCATTCAGTCAGTAGCTTCAATCATTTCTGGTATATGAATAACATGATGTTTTTCAATAGCAAAAATCAATGAATATTGTAAATGCACAAACAGTAATTTCTCCGCATTGCAAGGTGCAATTCTGAAATTTTTGGCTTTTTCCTGCTCCTCTTAGCATGATAAAGAAGATTCAAAGAGAGTGAGATGCCAGCTCCTTTCATTCAGTCAGTAGCTTCAATCATTTCTGGACGTTTTTCAATGGCAAAAATCAATGAATATTGTAAATGCACAAACAGTAATTTCTCCGCATTGCAAGGTGCAATTCTGAAATTTTTTGCTTTTTCCTGCTCCTCTTAGCATGATAAACAAGATTCAAAGAGAGTGAGATGCCAGCTCCTTTCATTCAGTCAGTAGCTTCAATCATTTCTGGACGTTTTTCAATGGCAAAAATCATTGAATATTGTAAATGCACAAACAGTAATTTCTCCGCATTGCAAGGTGCAATTCTGAAATTTTTTACTTTTTCCTGCTCCTCTTAGCATGATAAAGAAGATTCAAAGAGAATGAGATGCCAGCTCCTTTCATTCAGTCAGTAGCTTCAATCATTTCTGGTATATGAATAACATGATGTTTTTCAATGGCAAAAATCAATGAATATTGTAAATGCACAAACAGTAATTTCTCCGCATTGCAAGGTGCAATTCTGAAATTTTTTGCCTTTTCCTGCTCCTCTTAGCATGATAAAGAAGATTCAAAGAGAGTGAGATACCAGCTCCTTTCATTCAGTCAGTAGCTTCAATCATTTCTGGACGTTTTTCAATGGCAAAAATCAATGAATATTGTAAATGCACAAACAGTAATTTCTCCGCATTGCAAGGTGCAATTCTGAAATTTTTTGCTTTTTCCTGCTCTAGCATGATAAAGAAGATTCAAAGAGAGTGAGATGCCAGCTCCTTTCATTCAGTCAGTAGCTTCAAACATTTCTGGTATATGAATAACATGATGTTTTTCAATGGCAAAAATCAATGAATATTGTAAATGCACAAACAGTAATTTCTCCGCATTGCAAGGTGCAATTCTGAAATTTTTTGCTTTTTCCTGCTCCTCTTAGCATGATAAAGAAGATTCAAAGAGAGTGAGATGCCAGCTCCTTTCATTCAGTCAGTAGCTTCAATCATTTCTGGACGTTTTTCAATGGCAAAAATCAATGAATATTGTAAATGCACAAACAGTAATTTCTCCGCATTGCAAGGTGCAATTCTGAAATTTTTTGCTTTTTCCTGCTCCTCTTAGCATGATAAAGAAGATTCAAAGAGAGTGAGATGCCAGCTCCTTTCATTCAGTCAGTAGCTTCAATCATTTCTGGTATATGAATAACATGATGTTTTTCAATGGCAAAAATCAATGAATATTGTAAATGCACAAACAGTAATTTCTCCGCATTGCAAGGTGCAATTCTGAAATTTTTGGCTTTTTCCTGCTCCTCTTAGCATGATAAAGAAGATTCAAAGAGAGTGAGATGCCAGCTCCTTTCATTCAGTCAGTAGCTTCAATCATTTCTGGATGTTTTTCAATGGCAAAAATCAATGAATATTGTAAATGCACAAACAGTAATTTCTCCGCATTGCAAGGTGCAATTCTGAAATTTCTTGCATTTTCCTGCTCCTCTTAGCATGATAAAGAAGATTCAAAGAGAGTGAGATGCCAGCTCCTTTCATTCAGTCAGTAGCTTCAATCATTTCTGGACGTTTTTCAATGGCAAAAATCAATGAATATTGTAAATGCACAAACAGTAATTTCTCCGCATTGCAAGGTGCAATTCTGAAATTTTTTGCTTTTTCCTGCTCCTCTTAGCATGATAAAGAAGATTCAAAGAGAGTGAGATGCCAGCTCCTTTCATTCAGTCAGTAGCATCAAACATTTCTGGTATATGAATAACATGATGTTTTTCAATGGCAAAAATCAATGAATATTGTAAATGCACAAACAGTAATTTCTCCGCATTGCAAGGTGCAATTCTGAAATTTTTTGCTTTTTCCTGCTCCTCTTAGCATGATAAAGAAGATTCAAAGAGAGTGAGATGCCAGCTCCTTTCATTCAGTCAGTAGCTTCAATCATTTCTGGACGTTTTTCAATGGCAAAAATCAATGAATATTGTAAATGCACAAACAGTAATTTCTCCGCATTGCAAGGTGCAATTCTGAAATTTTTTGCTTTTTCCTGCTCCTCTTAGCATGATAAAGAAGATTCAAAGAGAGTGAGATGCCAGCTTCTTTCATTCAGTCAGTAGCTTCAAACATTTCTGGGATATGAATAACATGATGTTTTTCAATGGCAAAAATTAATGAATATTGTAAATGCACAAACAGTAATTTCTCCGCATTGCAAGGTGCAATTCTGAAATTTTTTGCTTTTTCCTGCTCCTCTTAGCATGATAAAGAAGATTCAAAGAGAGTGAGATGCCAGCTCCTTTCATTCAGTCAGTAGCTTCAATCATTTCTGGACGTTTTTCAATGGCAAAAATCAATGAATATTGTAAATGCACAAACAGTAATTTCTCCGCATTGCAAGGTGCAATTCTGAAATTTTTTGCTTTTTCCTGCTCCTCTTAGCATGATAAAGAAGATTCAAAGAGAGTGAGATGCCAGCTCCTTTCATTCAGTCAGTAGCTTCAATCATTTCTGGTATATGAATAACATGATGTTTTTCAATGGCAAAAATCAATGAATATTGTAAATGCACAAACAGTAATTTCTCCGCATTGCAAGTTGCAATTCTGAAATTTTTTGCTTTTTCCTGCTCCTCTTAGCATGATAAAGAAGATTCAAAGAGAGTGAGATTCCAGCTCCTTTCATTCAGTCAGTAGCTTCAATCATTTCTGGACGTTTTTCAATGGCAAAAATCAATGAATATTGTAAATGCACAAACAGTAATTTCTCCGCATTGCAAGGTGCAATTCTGAAATTTTTTGCTTTTTCCTGCTCCTCTTAGCATGATAAAGAAGATTCAAAGAGAGTGAGATGCCAGCTCCTTTCATTCAGTCAGTAGCTTCAATCATTTCTGGACGTTTTTCAATGGCAAAAATCAATGAATATTGTAAATGCACAAACAGTAATTTCTCCGCATTGCAAGATGCAATTCTGAAATTTTTTGCTTTTTCCTGCTCCTCTTAGCATGATAAAAAAGATTCAAAGAGAGTGAGATGCCAGCTCCTTTCATTCAGTCAGTAGCTTCAATCATTTCTGGACGTTTTTCAATGGCAAAAATCAATGAATATTGTAAATGCACAAACAGTAATTTCTCCGCATTGCAAGGTGCAATTCTGAAATTTTTTGCTTTTTCCTGCTCCTCTTAGCATGATAAAGAAGATTCAAAGAGAGTGAGATGCCAGCTCCTTTCATTCAGTCAGTAGCTTCAATCATTTCTGGTATATGAATAACATGATGTTTTTCAATGGCAAAAATCAATGAATATTGTAAATGCACAAACAGTAATTTCTCCGCATTGCAAGGTGCAATTCTGAAATTTTTTGCTTTTTCCTGCTCCTCTTAGCATGATAAAGAAGATTCAAAGAGAGTGAGATGCCAGCTCCTTTCATTCAGTCAGTAGCTTCAATCATTTCTGGACGTTTTTCAATGGCAAAAATCAATGAATATTGTAAATGCACAAACAGTAATTTCTCCGCATTGCAAGGTGCAATTCTGAAATTTTTTGCTTTTTCCTGCTCCTCTTAGCATGATAAAGAAGATTCAAAGAGAGTGAGATGCCAGCTCCTTTCATTCAGTCAGTAGCTTCAGTCATTTCTGGACGTTTTTCAATGGCAAAAATCAATGAATATTGTAAATGCACAAACAGTAATTTCTCCGCATTGCAAGGTGCAATTCTGAAATTTTTTGCTTTTTCCTGCTCCTCTTAGCATGATAAAGAAGATTCAAAGAGAGTGAGATGCCAGCTCCTTTCATTCAGTCAGTAGCTTCAAACATTTCTGGTATAAACATTTCTGGACGTTTTTCAATGGCAAAAATCAATGAATATTGTAAATGCACAAACAGTAATATCTCCACATTGCAAGGTGCAATTCTGAAATTTTTTGCTTTTTCCTGCTAATCCTAGCATGATAAAGAAGATTCAAATAGAGTGAGATGCCAGCTCCTTTCATTCAGTCAGTAGCTTCAAACATTTCTGGACGTTTTTCAATGGCAAAATTCAATGAATATTGTAAATGCACAAACAGTAATATCTCCACATTGCCAGGTGCAATTCTGAAATTTTTTGCTTTTTCCTGCTAATCCTAGCATGATAAAGAAGATTCAAAGAGAGTGAGATGCCAGCTCCTTTCATTCAGTCAGTAGCTTCAATCATTTCTGGACGTTTTTCAATGGCAAAAATCAATGAATATTGTAAATGCACAAACAGTAATTTCTCCGCATTGCAAGGTGCAATTCTGAAATTTTTTGCTTTTTCCTGCTCCTCTTAGCATGATAAAGAAGATTCAAAGAGAGTGAGATGCCAGCTCCTTTCATTCAGTCAGTAGCTTCAGTCATTTCTGGACGTTTTTCAATGGCAAAAATCAATGAATATTGTAAATGCACAAACAGTAATTTCTCCGCATTGCAAGGTGCAATTCTGAAATTTTTTGCTTTTTCCTGCTCCTCTTAGCATGATAAAGAAGATTCAAAGAGAGTGAGATGCCAGCTCCTTTCATTCAGTCAGTAGCTTCAATCATTTCTGGTATATGAATAACATGATGTTTTTCAATGGCAAAAATCAATGAATATTGTAAATGCACAAACAGTAATTTCTCCGCATTGCAAGGTGCAATTCTGAAATTTTTTGCTTTTTCCTGCTCCTCTTAGCATGATAAAGAAGATTCAAAGAGAG
Organism: Phyllobates terribilis; assembly: GCF_046119375.1. Classification (NCBI taxonomy): domain Eukaryota; kingdom Metazoa; phylum Chordata; class Amphibia; order Anura; family Dendrobatidae; genus Phyllobates; species Phyllobates terribilis. The sequence continues at coordinate 196,682 of NW_027364372.1, forward strand.
TGAGATGCCAGCTCCTTTCATTCAGTCAGTAGCTTCAATCATTTCTGGTATATGAATAACATGATGTTTTTCAATGGCAAAAATCAATGAATATTGTAAATGCACAAACAGTAATTTCTCCGCATTGCAAGTTGCAATTCTGAAATTTTTTGCTTTTTCCTGCTCCTCTTAGCATGATAAAGAAGATTCAAAGAGAGTGAGATGCCAGCTCCTTTCATTCAGTCAGTAGCTTCAATCATTTCTGGACGTTTTTCAATGGCAAAAATCAATGAATATTGTAAATGCACAAACAGTAATTTCTCCGCATTGCAAGGTGCAATTCTGAAATTTTTTGCTTTTTCCTGCTCCTCTTAGCATGATAAAGAAGATTCAAAGAGAGTGAGATGCCAGCTCCTTTCATTCAGTCAGTAGCTTCAATCATTTCTGGACGTTTTTCAATGGCAAAAATCAATGAATATTGTAAATGCACAAACAGTAATTTCTCCGCATTGCAAGGTGCAATTCTGAAATTTTTTGCTTTTTCCTGCTCCTCTTAGCATGATAAAGAAGATTCAAAGAGAGTGAGATGCCAGCTCCTTTCATTCAGTCAGTAGCTTCAAACATTTCTGGTATATGAATAACATGATGTTTTTCAATGGCAAAAATCAATGAATATTGTAAAAGCACAAACAGTAATTTCTCCGCATTGCAAGGTGCAATTCTGAAATTTTTTGCTTTTTCCTGCTCCTCTTAGCATGATAAAGAAGATTCAAAGAGAGTGAGATGCCAGCTCCTTTCATTCAGTCAGTAGCTTCAATCATTTCTGGACGTTTTTCAATGGCAAAAATCAATGAATATTGTAAATGCACAAACAGTAATTTCTCCGCATTGCAAGGTGCAATTCTGAAATTTTTTGCTTTTTCCTGCTCCTCTTAGCATGATAAAGAAGATTCAAAGAGAGTGAGATGCCAGCTCCTTTCATTCAGTCAGTAGCTTCAATCATTTCTGGACGTTTTTCAATGGCAAAAATCAATGAATATTGTAAATGCACAAACAGTAATTTCTCCGCATTGCAAGGTGCAATTCTGAAATTTTTTGCTTTTTCCTGCTCCTCTTAGCATGATAAAGAAGATTCAAAGAGAGTGAGATGCCAGCTCCTTTCATTCAGTCAGTAGCTTCAAACATTTCTGGTATATGAATAACATGATGTTTTTCAATGGCAAAAATCAATGAATATTGTAAAAGCACAAACAGTAATTTCTCCGCATTGCAAGGTGCAATTCTGAAATTTTTTGCTTTTTCCTGCTCCTCTTAGCATGATAAAGAAGATTCAAAGAGAGTGAGATGCCAGCTCCTTTCATTCAGTCAGTAGCTTCAATCATTTCTGGACGTTTTTCAATGGCAAAAATCAATGAATATTGTAAATGCACAAACAGTAATTTCTCCGCATTGCAAGGTGCAATTCTGAAATTTTTTGCTTTTTCCTGCTCCTCTTAGCATGATAAAGAAGATTCAAAGAGAGTGAGATGCCAGCTCCTTTCATTCAGTCAGTAGCTTCAATCATTTCTGGTATATGAATAACATGATGTTTTTCAATGGCAAAAATCAATGAATATTGTAAATGCACAAACAGTAATTTCTCCGCATTGCAAGTTGCAATTCTGAAATTTTTTGCTTTTTCCTGCTCCTCTTAGCATGATAAAGAAGATTCAAAGAGAGTGAGATGCCAGCTCCTTTCATTCAGTCAGTAGCTTCAATCATTTCTGGACGTTTTTCAATGGCAAAAATCAATGAATATTGTAAATGCACAAACAGTAATTTCTCCGCATTGCAAGGTGCAATTCTGAAATTTTTTGCTTTTTCCTGCTCCTCTTAGCATGATAAAGAAGATTCAAAGAGAGTGAGATGCCAGCTCCATTCATTCAGTCAGTAGCTTCAATCATTTCTGGACGTTTTTCAATGGCAAAAATCAATGAATATTGTAAATGCACAAACAGTAATTTCTCCGCATTGCAAGGTGCAATTCTGAAATTTTTTGCTTTTTCCTGCTCCTCTTAGCATGATAAAGAAGATTCAAAGAGAGTGAGATGCCAGCTCCTTTCATTCAGTCAGTAGCTTCAAACATTTCTGGTATATGAATAACATGATGTTTTTCAATGGCAAAAATCAATGAATATTGTAAAAGCACAAACAGTAATTTCTCCGCATTGCAAGGTGCAATTCTGAAATTTTTTGCTTTTTCCTGCTCCTCTTAGCATGATAAAGAAGATTCAAAGAGAGTGAGATGCCAGCTCCTTTCATTCAGTCAGTAGCTTCAATCATTTCTGGACGTTTTTCAATGGCAAAAATCAATGAATATTGTAAATGCACAAACAGTAATTTCTCCGCATTGCAAGGTGCAATTCTGAAATTTTTTGCTTTTTCCTGCTCCTCTTAGCATGATAAAGAAGATTCAAAGAGAGTGAGATGCCAGCTCCTTTCATTCAGTCAGTAGCTTCAATCATTTCTGGTATATGAATAACATGATGTTTTTCAATGGCAAAAATCAATGAATATTGTAAATGCACAAACAGTAATTTCTCCACATTGCAAGGTGCAATTCTGAAATTTTTTGCTTTTTCCTGCTCCTCTTAGCATGATAAAGAAGATTCAAAGAGAGTGAGATGCCAGCTCCTTTCATTCAGTCAGTAGCTTCAATCATTTCTGGACGTTTTTCAATGGCAAAAATCAATGAATATTGTAAATGCACAAACAGTAATTTCTCCGCATTGCAAGGTGCAATTCTGAAATTTTTTGCTTTTTCCTGCTCCTCTTAGCATGATAAAGAAGATTCAAAGAGAGCGAGATGCCAGCTCCTTTCATTCAGTCAGTAGCTTCAATCATTTCTGGTATATGAATAACATGATGTTTTTCAATGGCAAAAATCAATGAATATTGTAAATGCACAAACAGTAATTTCTCCGCATTGCAAGGTGCAATTCTGAAATTTTTTGCTTTTTCCTGCTCCTCTTAGCATGATAAAGAAGATTCAAAGAGAGTGAGATGCCAGCTCCTTTCATTCAGTCAGTAGCTTCAATCATTTCTGGACGTTTTTCAATGGCAAAAATCAATGAATATTGTAAATGCACAAACAGTAATTTCTCCGCATTGCAAGGTGCAATTCTGAAATTTTTTGCTTTTTCCTGCTCCTCTTAGCATGATAAAGAAGATTCAAAGAGAGTGAGATGCCAGCTCCTTTCATTCAGTCAGTAGCTTCAATCATTTCTGGACGTTTTTCAATGGCAAAAATCAATGAATATTGTAAATGCACAAACAGTAATTTCTCCGCATTGCAAGGTGCAATTCTGAAATGTTTTGCTTTTTCCTGCTCCTCTTAGCATGATAAAGAAGATTCAAAGAGAGTGAGATGCCAGCTCCTTTCATTCAGTCAGTAGCTTCAATCATTTCTGGTATATGAATAACATGATGTTTTTCAATGGCAAAAATCAATGAATATTGTAAATGCACAAACAGTAATTTCTCCGCATTGCAAGGTGCAATTCTGAAATTTTTTGCTTTTTCCTGCTCCTCTTAGCATGATAAAGAAGATTCAAAGAGAGTGAGATGCCAGCTCCTTTCATTCAGTCAGCAGCTTCAATCATTTCTGGACATTTTTCAATGGCAAAAATCAATGAATATTGTAAATGCACAAACAGTAATTTCTCCGCATTGCAAGGTGCAATTCTGAAATTTTTTGCTTTTTCCTGCTCCTCTTAGCATGATAAAGAAGATTCAAAGAGAGTGAGATGCCAGCTCCTTTCATTCAGTCAGTAGCTTCAAACATTTCTGGTATATGAATAACATGATGTTTTTCAATGGCAAAAATCAGTGAATATTGTAAAAGCACAAACAGTAATTTCTCCGCATTGCAAGGTGCAATTCTGAAATTTTTTGCTTTTTCCTGCTCCTCTTAGCATGATAAAGAAGACTCAAAGAGAGTGAGATGCCAGCTCCTTTCATTCAGTCAGTAGCTTCAATCATTTCTGGACGTTTTTCAATGGCAAAAATCAATGAATATTGTAAATGCACAAACAGTAATTTCTCCGCATTGCAAGGTGCAATTCTGAAATTTTTTGCTTTTTCCTGCTCCTCTTAGCATGATAAAGAAGATTCAAAGAGAGTGAGATGCCAGCTCCTTTCATTCAGTCAGTAGCTTCAATCATTTCTGGTATATGAATAACATGATGTTTTTCAATGGCAAAAATCAATGAATATTGTAAATGCACAAACAGTAATTTCTCCGCATTGCAAGTTGCAATTCTGAAATTTTTTGCTTTTTCCTGCTCCTCTTAGCATGATAAAGAAGATTCAAAGAGAGTGAGATGCCAGCTCCTTTCATTCAGTCAGTAGCTTCAATTATTTCTGGACGTTTTTCAATGGCAAAAATCAATGAATATTGTAAATGCACAAACAGTAATTTCTCCGCATTGCAAGGTGCAATTCTGAAATTTTTTGCTTTTTCCTGCTCCTCTTAGCATGATAAAGAAGATTCAAAGAGAGTGAGATGCCAGCTCCTTTCATTCAGTCAGTTGCTTCAATCATTTCTGGACGTTTTTCAATGGCAAAAATCAATGAATATTGTAAATGCACAAACAGTAATTTCTCCGCATTGCAAGGTGCAATTCTGAAATTTTTTGCTTTTTCCTGCTCCTCTTAGCATGATAAAGAAGATTCAAAGAGAGTGAGATGCCAGCTCCTTTCATTCAGTCAGTAGCTTCAATCATTTCTGGACGTTTTTCAATGGCAAAAATCAATGAATATTGTAAATGCACAAACAGTAATTTCTCCGCATTGCAAGGTGCAATTCTGAAATTTTTTGCTTTTTCCTGCTCCTCTTTGCATGATAAAGAAGATTCAAAGAGAGTGAGATGCCAGCTCCTTTCATTCAGTCAGTAGCTTCAATCATTTCTGGTATATGAATAACATGATGTTTTTCAATGGCAAAAATCAATGAATATTGTAAATGCACAAACAGTAATTTCTCCGCATTGCAAGGTGCAATTCTGAAATTTTTGGCTTTTTCCTGCTCCTCTTAGCATGATAAAGAAGATTCAAAGAGAGTGAGATGCCAGCTCCTTTCATTCAGTCAGTAGCTTCAATCATTTCTGGATGTTTTTCAATGGCAAAAATCAATGAATATTGTAAATGCACAAACAGTAATTTCTCCGCATTGCAAGGTGCAATTCTGAAATTTCTTGCATTTTCCTGCTCCTCTTAGCATGATAAAGAAGATTCAAAGAGAGTGAGATGCCAGCTCCTTTCATTCAGTCAGTAGCTTCAATCATTTCTGGACGTTTTTCAATGGCAAAAATCAATGAATATTGTAAATGCACAAACAGTAATTTCTCCGCATTGCAAGGTGCAATTCTGAAATTTTTTGCTTTTTCCTGCTCCTCTTAGCATGATAAAGAAGATTCAAAGAGAGTGAGATGCCAGCTCCTTTCATTCAGTCAGTAGCTTCAAACATTTCTGGTATATGAATAACATGATGTTTTTCAATGGCAAAAATCAATGAATATTGTAAATGCACAAACAGTAATTTCTCCGCATTGCAAGGTGCAATTCTGAAATTTTTTGCTTTTTCCTGCTCCTCTTAGCATGATAAAGAAGATTCAAAGAGAGTGAGATGCCAGCTCCTTTCATTCAGTCAGTAGCTTCAATCATTTCTGGACGTTTTTCAATGGCAAAAATCAATGAATATTGTAAATGCACAAACAGTAATTTCTCCGCATTGCAAGGTGCAATTCTGAAATTTTTTGCTTTTTCCTGCTCCTCTTAGCATGATAAAGAAGATTCAAAGAGAGTGAGATGCCAGCTTCTTTCATTCAGTCAGTAGCTTCAAACATTTCTGGGATATGAATAACATGATGTTTTTCAATGGCAAAAATTAATGAATATTGTAAATGCACAAACAGTAATTTCTACGCATTGCAAGGTGCAATTCTGAAATTTTTTGCTTTTTCCTGCTCCTCTTAGCATGATAAAGAAGATTCAAAGAGAGTGAGATGCCAGCTCCTTTCATTCAGTCAGTAGCTTCAATCATTTCTGGACGTTTTTCAATGGCAAAAATCAATGAATATTGTAAATGCACAAACAGTAATTTCTCCGCATTGCAAGGTGCAATTCTGAAATTTTTTGCTTTTTCCTGCTCCTCTTAGCATGATAAAGAAGATTCAAAGAGAGTGAGATGCCAGCTCCTTTCATTCAGTCAGTAGCTTCAATCATTTCTGGACGTTTTTCAATGGCAAAAATCAATGAATATTGTAAATGCACAAACAGTAATTTCTCCGCATTGCAAGATGCAATTCTGAAATTTTTTGCTTTTTCCTGCTCCTCTTAGCATGATAAAGAAGATTCAAAGAGAGTGAGATGCCAGCTCCTTTCATTCAGTCAGTAGCTTCAATCATTTCTGGTATATGAATAACATGATGTTTTTCAATGGCAAAAATCAATGAATATTGTAAATGCACAAACAGTAATTTCTCCGCATTGCAAGTTGCAATTCTGAAATTTTTTGCTTTTTCCTGCTCCTCTTAGCATGATAAAGAAGATTCAAAGAGAGTGAGATGCCAGCTCCTTTCATTCAGTCAGTAGCTTCAATCATTTCTGGACGTTTTTCAATGGCAAAAATCAATGAATATTGTAAATGCACAAACAGTAATTTCTCCGCATTGCAAGGTGCAATTCTGAAATTTTTTGCTTTTTCCTGCTCCTCTTAGCATGATAAAGAAGATTCAAAGAGAGTGAGATGCCAGCTCCTTTCATTCAGTCAGTAGCTTCAATCATTTCTGGACGTTTTTCAATGGCAAAAATCAATGAATATTGTAAATGCACAAACAGTAATTTCTCCGCATTGCAAGGTGCAATTCTGAAATTTTTTGCTTTTTCCTGCTCCTCTTAGCATGATAAAGAAGATTCAAAGAGAGTGAGATGCCAGCTCCTTTCATTCAGTCAGTAGCTTCAAACATTTCTGGTATATGAATAACATGATGTTTTTCAATGGCAAAAATCAATGAATATTGTAAATGCACAAACAGTAATTTCTCCGCATTGCAAGGTGCAATTCTGAAATTTTTTGCTTTTTCCTGCTCCTCTTAGCATGATAAAGAAGATTCAAAGAGAGTGAGATGCCAGCTCCTTTCATTCAGTCAGTAGCTTCAATCATTTCTGGACGTTTTTCAATGGCAAAAATCAATGAATATTGTAAATGCACAAACAGTAATTTCTCCGCATTGCAAGGTGCAATTCTGAAATTTTTTGCTTTTTCCTGCTCCTCTTAGCATGATAAAGAAGATTCAAAGAGAGTGAGATGCCAGCTCCTTCATTCAGTCAGTAGCTTCAATCATTTCTGGTATATGAATAACATGATGTTTTTCAATGGCAAAAATCAATGAATATTGTAAATGCACAAACAGTAATTTCTCCACATTGCAATGTGCAATTCTGAAATTTTTTGCTTTTTCCTGCTCCTCTTAGCATGATAAAGAAGATTCAAAGAGAGTGAGATGCCAGCTCCTTTCATTCAGTCAGTAGCTTCAATCATTTCTGGACGTTTTTCAATGGCAAAAATCAATGAATATTGTAAATGCACAAACAGTAATTTCTCCGCATTGCAAGGTGCAATTCTGAAATTTTTTGCTTTTTCCTGCTCCTCTTAGCATGATAAAGAAGATTCAAAGAGAGCGAGATGCCAGCTCCTTTCATTCAGTCAGTAGCTTCAATCATTTCTGGTATATGAATAACATGATGTTTTTCAATGGCAAAAATCAATGAATATTGTAAATGCACAAACAGTAATTTCTCCGCATTGCAAGGTGCAATTCTGAAATTTTTTGCTTTTTCCTGCTCCGCTTAGCATGATAAAGAAGATTCAAAGAGAGTGAGATGCCAGCTCCTTTCATTCAGTCAGTAGCTTCAATCATTTCTGGACGTTTTTCAATGGCAAAAATCAATGAATATTGTAAATGCACAAACAGTAATTTCTCCGCATTGCAAGGTGCAATTCTGAAATTTTTTGCTTTTTCCTGCTCCTCTTAGCATGATAAAGAAGATTCAAAGAGAGTGAGATGCCAGCTCCTTTCATTCAGTCAGTAGCTTCAAACATTTCTGGTATATGAATAACATGATGTTTTTCAATGGCAAAAATCAATGAATATTGTAAATGCACAAACAGTAATTTCTCCGCATTCCAAGGTGCAATTCTGAAATTTTTTGCTTTTTCCTGCTCCTCTTAGCATGATAAAGAAGATTCAAAGAGAGTGAGATGCCAGCTCCTTTCATTCAGTCAGTAGCTTCAATCATTTCTGGACGTTTTTCAATGGCAAAAATCAATGAATATTGTAAATGCACAAACAGTAATTTCTCCGCATTGCAAGGTGCAATTCTGAAATTTTTTGCTTTTTCCTGCTCCTCTTAGCATGATAAAGAAGATTCAAAGAGAGTGAGATGCCAGCTCCTTTCATTCAGTCAGTAGCTTCAATCATTTCTGGACGTTTTTCAATGGCAAAAATCAATGAATATTGTAAATGCACAAACAGTAATTTCTCCGCATTGCAAGGTGCAATTCTGAAATTTTTTGCTTTTTCCTGCTCCTCTTAGCATGATAAAGAAGATTCAAAGAGAGTGAGATGCCAGCTCCTTTCATTCAGTCAGTAGCTTCAATCATTTCTGGTATATGAATAACATGATGTTTTTCAATGGCAAAAATCAATGAATATTGTAAATGCACAAACAGTAATTTCTCCGCATTGCAAGGTGCAATTCTGAAATTTTTTGCTTTTTCCTGCTCCTCTTAGCATGATAAAGAAGATTCAAAGAGAGTGAGATGCCAGCTCCTTTCATTCAGTCAGCAGCTTCAATCATTTCTGGACATTTTTCAATGGCAAAAATCAATGAATATTGTAAATGCACAAACAGTAATTTCTCCGCATTGCAAGGTGCAATTCTGAAATTTTTTGCTTTTTCCTGCTCCTCTTAGCATGATAAAGAAGATTCAAAGAGAGTGAGATGCCAGCTCCTTTCATTCAGTCAGTAGCTTCAAACATTTCTGGTATATGAATAACATGATGTTTTTCAATGGCAAAAATCAATGAATATTGTAAAAGCACAAACAGTAATTTCTCCGCATTGCAAGGTGCAATTCTGAAATTTTTTGCTTTTTCCTGCTCCTCTTAGCATGATAAAGAAGATTCAAAGAAAGTGAGATGCCAGCTCCTTTCATTCAGTCAGTAGCTTCAATCATTTCTGGACGTTTTTCAATGGCAAAAATCAATGAATATTGTAAATGCACAAACAGTAATTTCTCCGCATTGCAAGGTGCAATTCTGAAATTTTTTGCTTTTTCCTGCTCCTCTTAGCATGATAAAGAAGATTCAAAGAGAGTGAGATGCCAGCTCCTTTCATTCAGTCACTAGCTTCAATCATTTCTAGTATAAGAATAACATGATGTTTTTCAATGGCAAAAATCAATGAATATTGTAAATGCACAAACAGTAATTTCTCCGCATTGCAAGTTGCAATTCTGAAATTTTTTGCTTTTTCCTGCTCCTCTTAGCATGATAAAGAAGATTCAAAGAGAGTGAGATGCCAGCTCCTTTCATTCAGTCAGTAGCTTCAATTATTTCTGGACGTTTTTCAATGGCAAAAATCAATGAATATTGTAAATGCACAAACAGTAATTTCTCCGCATTGCAAGGTGCAATTCTGAAATTTTTTGCTTTTTCCTGCTCCTCTTAGCATGATAAAGAAGATTCAAAGAGAGTGAGATGCCAGCTCCTTTCATTCAGTCAGTTGCTTCAATCATTTCTGGACGTTTTTCAATGGCAAAAATCAGTGAATATTGTAAATGCACAAACAGTAATTTCTCCGCATTGCAAGGTGCAATTCTGAAATTTTTTGCTTTTTCCTGCTCCTCTTAGCATGATAAAGAAGATTCAAAGAGAGTGAGATGCCAGCTCCTTTCATTCAGTCAGTAGCTTCAATCATTTCTGGACGTTTTTCAATGGCAAAAATCAATGAATATTGTAAATGCACAAACAGTAATTTCTCCGCATTGCAAGGTGCAATTCTGAAATTTTTTGCTTTTTCCTGCTCCTCTTTGCATGATAAAGAAGATTCAAAGAGAGTGAGATGCCAGCTCCTTTCATTCAGTCAGTAGCTTCAATCATTTCTGGTATATGAATAACATGATGTTTTTCAATGGCAAAAATCAATGAATATTGTAAATGCACAAACAGTAATTTCTCCGCATTGCAAGGTGCAATTCTGAAATTTTTGGCTTTTTCCTGCTCCTCTTAGCATGATAAAGAAGATTCAAAGAGAGTGAGATGCCAGCTCCTTTCATTCAGTCAGTAGCTTCAATCATTTCTGGATGTTTTTCAATGGCAAAAATCAATGAATATTGTAAATGCACAAACAGTAATTTCTCCGCATTGCAAGGTGCAATTCTGAAATTTCTTGCATTTTCCTGCTCCTCTTAGCATGATAAAGAAGATTCAAAGAGAGTGAGATGCCAGCTCCTTTCATTCAGTCAGTAGCTTCAATCATTTCTGGACGTTTTTCAATGGCAAAAATCAATGAATATTGTAAATGCACAAACAGTAATTTCTCCGCATTGCAAGGTGCAATTCTGAAATTTTTTGCTTTTTCCTGCTCCTCTTAGCATGATAAAGAAGATTCAAAGAGAGTGAGATGCCAGCTCCTTTCATTCAGTCAGTAGCTTCAAACATTTCTGGTATATGAATAACATGATGTTTTTCAATGGCAAAAATCAATGAATATTGTAAATGCACAAACAGTAATTTCTCCGCATTGCAAGGTGCAATTCTGAAATTTTTTGCTTTTTCCTGCTCCTCTTAGCATGATAAAGAAGATTCAAAGAGAGTGAGATGCCAGCTCCTTTCATTCAGTCAGTAGCTTCAATCATTTCTGGTATATGAATAACATGATGTTTTTCAATGGCAAAAATCAATGAATATTGTAAATGCACAAACAGTAATTTCTCCGCATTGCAAGTTGCAATTCTGAAATTTTTTGCTTTTTCCTGCTCCTCTTAGCATGATAAAGAAGATTCAAAGAGAGTGAGATGCCAGCTCCTTTCATTCAGTCAGTAGCTTCAATCATTTCTGGACGTTTTTCAATGGCAAAAATCAATGAATATTGTAAATGCACAAACAGTAATTTCTCCGCATTGCAAGGTGCAATTCTGAAATTTTTTGCTTTTTCCTGCTCCTCTTAGCATGATAAAGAAGATTCAAAGAGAGTGAGATGCCAGCTCCTTTCATTCAGTCAGTAGCTTCAATCATTTCTGGACGTTTTTCAATGGCAAAAATCAATGAATATTGTAAATGCACAAACAGTAATTTCTCCGCATTGCAAGGTGCAATTCTGAAATTTTTTGCTTTTTCCTGCTCCTCTTAGCATGATAAAGAAGATTCAAAGAGAGTGAGATGCCAGCTCCTTTCATTCAGTCAGTAGCTTCAAACATTTCTGGTATATGAATAACATGATGTTTTTCAATGGCAAAAATCAATGAATATTGTAAAAGCACAAACAGTAATTTCTCCGCATTGCAAGGTGCAATTCTGAAATTTTTTGCTTTTTCCTGCTCCTCTTAGCATGATAAAGAAGATTCAAAGAGAGTGAGATGCCAGCTCCTTTCATTCAGTCAGTAGCTTCAATCATTTCTGGACGTTTTTCAATGGCAAAAATCAATGAATATTGTAAATGCACAAACAGTAATTTCTCCGTATTGCAAGGTGCAATTCTGAAATTTTTTGCTTTTTCCTGCTCCTCTTAGCATGATAAAGAAGATTCAAAGAGAGTGAGATGCCAGCTCCTTTCATTCAGTCAGTAGCTTCAATCATTTCTGGTATATGAATAGCATGATGTTTTTCAATGGCAAAAATCAATGAATATTGTAAATGCACAAACAGTAATTTCTCCACATTGCAAGGTGCAATTCTGAAATTTTTTGCTTTTTCCTGCTCCTCTTAGCATGATAAAGAAGATTCAAAGAGAGTGAGATGCCAGCTCCTTTCATTCAGTCAGTAGCTTCAATCATTTCTGGACGTTTTTCAATGGCAAAAATCAATGAATATTGTAAATGCACAAACAGTAATTTCTCCGCATTGCAAGGTGCAATTCTGAAATTTTTTGCTTTTTCCTGCTCCTCTTTGCATGATAAAGAAGATTCAAAGAGAGTGAGATGCCAGCTCCTTTCATTCAGTCAGTAGCTTCAATCATTTCTGGTATATGAATAACATGATGTTTTTCAATGGCAAAAATCAATGAATATTGTAAATGCACAAACAGTAATTTCTCCGCATTGCAAGGTGCAATTCTGAAATTTTTGGCTTTTTCCTGCTCCTCTTAGCATGATAAAGAAGATTCAAAGAGAGTGAGATGCCAGCTCCTTTCATTCAGTCAGTAGCTTCAATCATTTCTGGATGTTTTTCAATGGCAAAAATCAATGAATATTGTAAATGCACAAACAGTAATTTCTCCGCATTGCAAGGTGCAATTCTGAAATTTCTTGCATTTTCCTGCTCCTCTTAGCATGATAAAGAAGATTCAAAGAGAGTGAGATGCCAGCTCCTTTCATTCAGTCAGTAGCTTCAATCATTTCTGGACGTTTTTCAATGGCAAAAATCAATGAATATTGTAAATGCACAAACAGTAATTTCTCCGCATTGCAAGGTGCAATTCTGAAATTTTTTGCTTTTTCCTGCTCCTCTTAGCATGATAAAGAAGATTCAAAGAGAGTGAGATGCCAGCTCCTTTCATTCAGTCAGTAGCTTCAAACATTTCTGGTATATGAATAACATGATGTTTTTCAATGGCAAAAATCAATGAATATTGTAAATGCACAAACAGTAATTTCTCCGCATTGCAAGGTGCAATTCTGAAATTTTTTGCTTTTTCCTGCTCCTCTTAGCATGATAAAGAAGATTCAAAGAGAGTGAGATGCCAGCTCCTTTCATTCAGTCAGTAGCTTCAATCATTTCTGGTATATGAATAACATGATGTTTTTCAATGGCAAAAATCAATGAATATTGTAAATGCACAAACAGTAATTTCTCCGCATTGCAAGTTGCAATTCTGAAATTTTTTGCTTTTTCCTGCTCCTCTTAGCATGATAAAGAAGATTCAAAGAGAGTGAGATGCCAGCTCCTTTCATTCAGTCAGTAGCTTCAATCATTTCTGGACGTTTTTCAATGGCAAAAATCAATGAATATTGTAAATGCACAAACAGTAATTTCTCCGCATTGCAAGGTGCAATTCTGAAATTTTTTGCTTTTTCCTGCTCCTCTTAGCATGATAAAGAAGATTCAAAGAGAGTGAGATGCCAGCTCCTTTCATTCAGTCAGTAGCTTCAATCATTTCTGGACGTTTTTCAATGGCAAAAATCAATGAATATTGTAAATGCACAAACAGTAATTTCTCTGCATTGCAAGGTGCAATTCTGAAATTTTTTGCTTTTTCCTGCTCCTCTTAGCATGATAAAGAAGATTCAAAGAGAGTGAGATGCCAGCTCCTTTCATTCAGTCAGTAGCTTCAAACATTTCTGGTATATGAATAACATGATGTTTTTCAATGGCAAAAATCAATGAATATTGTAAAAGCACAAACAGTAATTTCTCCGCATTGCAAGGTGCAATTCTGAAATTTTTTGCTTTTTCCTGCTCCTCTTAGCATGATAAGGAAGATTCAAAGAGAGTGAGATGCCAGCTCCTTTCATTCAGTCAGTAGCTTCAATCATTTCTGGACGTTTTTCAATGGCAAAAATCAATGAATATTGTAAATGCACAAACAGTAATTTCTCCGTATTGCAAGGTGCAATTCTGAAATTTTTTGCTTTTTCCTGCTCCTCTTAGCATGATAAAGAAGATTCAAAGAGAGTGAGATGCCAGCTCCTTTCATTCAGTCAGTAGCTTCAATCATTTCTGGTATATGAATAACATGATGTTTTTCAATGGCAAAAATCAATGAATATTGTAAATGCACAAACAGTAATTTCTCCACATTGCAAGGTGCAATTCTGAAATTTTTTGCTTTTTCCTGCTCCTCTTAGCATGATAAAGAAGATTCAAAGAGAGTGAGATGCCAGCTCCTTTCATTCAGTCAGTAGCTTCAATCATTTCTGGACGTTTTTCAATGGCAAAAATCAATGAATATTGTAAATGCACAAACAGTAATTTCTCCGCATTGCAAGGTGCAATTCTGAAATTTTTTGCTTTTTCCTGCTCCTCTTAGCATGATAAAGAATATTCAAAGAGAGCGAGATGCCAGCTCCTTTCATTCAGTCAGTAGCTTCAATCATTTCTGGTATATGAATAACATGATGTTTTTCAATGGCAAAAATCAATGAATATTGTAAATGCACAAACAGTAATTTCTCCGCATTGCAAGGTGCAATTCTGAAATTTTTTGCTTTTTCCTGCTCCTCTTAGCATGATAAAGAAGATTCAAAGAGAGTGAGATGCCAGCTCCTTTCATTCAGTCAGTAGCTTCAATCATTTCTGGACGTTTTTCAATGGCAAAAATCAATGAATATTGTAAATGCACAAACAGTAATTTCTCCGCATTGCAAGGTGCAATTCTGAAATTTTTTGCTTTTTCCTGCTCCTCTTAGCATGATAAAGAAGATTCAAAGAGAGTGAGATGCCAGCTCCTTTCATTCAGTCAGTAGCTTCAAACATTTCTAGTATATGAATAACATGATGTTTTTCAATGGCAAAAATCAATGAATATTGTAAATGCACAAACAGTAATTTCTCCGCATTGCAAGGTGCAATTCTGAAATTTTTTGCTTTTTCCTGCTCCTCTTAGCATGATAAAGAAGATTCAAAGAGAGTGAGATGCCAGCTCCTTTCATTCAGTCAGTAGCTTCAATCATTTCTGGACGTTTTTCAATGGCAAAAATCAATGAATATTGTAAATGCACAAACAGTAATTTCTCCGCATTGCAAGGTGCAATTCTGAAATTTTTTGCTTTTTCCTGCTCCTCTTAGCATGATAAAGAAGATTCAAAGAGAGTGAGATGCCAGCTCCTTTCATTCAGTCAGTAGCTTCAATCATTTCTGGACGTTTTTCAATGGCAAAAATCAATGAATAATGTAAATGCACAAACAGTAATTTCTCCGCATTGCAAGGTGCAATTCTGAAATTTTTTGCTTTTTTCTGCTCCTCTTAGCATGATAAAGAAGATTCAAAGAGAGTGAGATGCCAGCTCCTTTCATTCAGTCAGTAGCTTCAATCATTTCTGGTATATGAATAACATGATGTTTTTCAATGGCAAAAATCAATGAATATTGTAAATGCACAAACAGTAATTTCTCCGCATTGCAAGGTGCAATTCTGAAATTTTTTGCTTTTTCCTGCTCCTCTTAGCATGATAAAGAAGATTCAAAGAGAGTGAGATGCCAGCTCCTTTCATTCAGTCAGCAGCTTCAATCATTTCTGGACATTTTTCAATGGCAAAAATCAATGAATATTGTAAATGCACAAACAGTAATTTCTCCGCATTGCAAGGTGCAATTCTGAAATTTTTTGCTTTTTCCTGCTCCTCTTAGCATGATAAAGAAGATTCAAAGAGAGTGAGATGCCAGCTCCTTTCATTCAGTCAGTAGCTTCAAACATTTCTGGTATATGAATAACATGATGTTTTTCAATGGCAAAAATCAATGAATATTGTAAAAGCACAAACAGTAATTTCTCCGCATTGCAAGGTGCAATTCTGAAATTTTTTGCTTTTTCCTGCTCCTCTTAGCATGATAAAGAAGATTCAAAGAGAGTGAGATGCCAGCTCCTTTCATTCAGTCAGTAGCTTCAATCATTTCTGGACGTTTTTCAATGGCAAAAATCAATGAATATTGTAAATGCACAAACAGTAATTTCTCCGCATTGCAAGGTGCAATTCTGAAATTTTTTGCTTTTTCCTGCTCCTCTTAGCATGATAAAGAAGATTCAAAGAGAGTGAGATGCCAGCTCCTTTCATTCAGTCAGTAGCTTCAATCATTTCTGGTATATGAATAACATGATGTTTTTCAATGGCAAAAATCAATGAATATTGTAAATGCACAAACAGTAATTTCTCCGCATTGCAAGTTGCAATTCTGAAATTTTTTGCTTTTTCCTGCTCCTCTTAGCATGATAAAGAAGATTCAAAGAGAGTGAGATGCCAGCTCCTTTCATTCAGTCAGTAGCTTCAATTATTTCTGGACGTTTTTCAATGGCAAAAATCAATGAATATTGTAAATGCACAAACAGTAATTTCTCCGCATTGCAAGGTGCAATTCTGAAATTTTTTGCTTTTTCCTGCTCCTCTTAGCATGATAAAGAAGATTCAAAGAGAGTGAGATGCCAGCTCCTTTCATTCAGTCAGTTGCTTCAATCATTTCTGGACGTTTTTCAATGGCAAAAATCAGTGAATATTGTAAATGCACAAACAGTAATTTCTCCGCATTGCAAGGTGCAATTCTGAAATTTTTTGCTTTTTCCTGCTCCTCTTAGCATGATAAAGAAGATTCAAAGAGAGTGAGATGCCAGCTCCTTTCATTCAGTCAGTAGCTTCAATCATTTCTGGACGTTTTTCAATGGCAAAAATCAATGAATATTGTAAATGCACAAACAGTAATTTCTCCGCATTGCAAGGTGCAATTCTGAAATTTTTTGCTTTTTCCTGCTCCTCTTTGCATGATAAAGAAGATTCAAAGAGAGTGAGATGCCAGCTCCTTTCATTCAGTCAGTAGCTTCAATCATTTCTGGTATATGAATAACATGATGTTTTTCAATGGCAAAAATCAATGAATATTGTAAATGCACAAACAGTAATTTCTCCGCATTGCAAGGTGCAATTCTGAAATTTTTGGCTTTTTCCTGCTCCTCTTAGCATGATAAAGAAGATTCAAAGAGAGTGAGATGCCAGCTCCTTTCATTCAGTCAGTAGCTTCAATCATTTCTGGATGTTTTTCAATGGCAGAAATCAATGAATATTGTAAATGCACAAACAGTAATTTCTCCGCATTGCAAGGTGCAATTCTGAAATTTCTTGCATTTTCCTGCTCCTCTTAGCATGATAAAGAAGATTCAAAGAGAGTGAGATGCCAGCTCCTTTCATTCAGTCAGTAGCTTCAATCATTTCTGGACGTTTTTCAATGGCAAAAATCAATGAATATTGTAAATGCACAAACAGTAATTTCTCCGCATTGCAAGGTGCAATTCTGAAATTTTTTGCTTTTTCCTGCTCCTCTTAGCATGATAAAGAAGATTCAAAGAGAGTGAGATGCCAGCTCCTTTCATTCAGTCAGTAGCTTCAAACATTTCTGGTATATGAATAACATGATGTTTTTCAATGGCAAAAATCAATGAATATTGTAAATGCACAAACAGTAATTTCTCCGCATTGCAAGGTGCAATTCTGAAATTTTTTGCTTTTTCCTGCTCCTCTTAGCATGATAAAGAAGATTCAAAGAGAGTGAGATGCCAGCTCCTTTCATTCAGTCAGTAGCTTCAATCATTTCTGGACGTTTTTCAATGGCAAAAATCAATGAATATTGTAAATGCACAAACAGTAATTTCTCCGCATTGCAAGGTGCAATTCTGAAATTTTTTGCTTTTTCCTGCTCCTCTTAGCATGATAAAGAAGATTCAAAGAGAGTGAGATGCCAGCTTCTTTCATTCAGTCAGTAGCTTCAAACATTTCTGGGATATGAATAACATGATGTTTTTCAATGGCAAAAATTAATGAATATTGTAAATGCACAAACAGTAATTTCTCCGCATTGCAAGGTGCAATTCTGAAATTTTTTGCTTTTTCCTGCTCCTCTTAGCATGATAAAGAAGATTCAAAGAGAGTGAGATGCCAGCTCCTTTCATTCAGTCAGTAGCTTCAATCATTTCTGGACGTTTTTCAATGGCAAAAATCAATGAATATTGAAAATGCACAAACAGTAATTTCTCCGCATTGCAAGGTGCAATTCTGAAATTTTTTGCTTTTTCCTGCTCCTCTTAGCATGATAAAGAAGATTCAAAGAGAGTGAGATGCCAGCTCCTTTCATTCAGTCAGTAGCTTCAATCATTTCTGGACGTTTTTCAATGGCAAAAATCAATGAATATTGTAAATGCACAAACAGTAATTTCTCCGCATTGCAAGGTGCAATTCTGAAATTTTTTGCTTTTTCCTGCTCCTCTTAGCATGATAAAGAAGATTCAAAGAGAGTGAGATGCCAGCTCCTTTCATTCAGTCAGTAGCTTCAATCATTTCTGGTATATGAATAACATGATGTTTTTCAATGGCAAAAATCAATGAATATTGTAAATGCACAAACAGTAATTTCTCCGCATTGCAAGTTGCAATTCTGAAATTTTTTGCTTTTTCCTGCTCCTCTTAGCATGATAAAGAAGATTCAAAGAGAGTGAGATTCCAGCTCCTTTCATTCAGTCAGTAGCTTCAATCATTTCTGGACGTTTTTCAATGGCAAAAATCAATGAATATTGTAAATGCACAAACAGTAATTTCTCCGCATTGCAAGGTGCAATTCTGAAATTTTTTGCTTTTTCCTGCTCCTCTTAGCATGATAAAGACGATTCAAAGAGAGTGAGATGCCAGCTCCTTTCATTCAGTCAGTAGCTTCAATCATTTCTGGACGTTTTTCAATGACAAAAATCAATGAATATTGTAAATGCACAAACAGTAATTTCTCCGCATTGCAAGATGCAATTCTGAAATTTTTTGCTTTTTCCTGCTCCTCTTAGCATGATAAAAAAGATTCAAAGAGAGTGAGATGCCAGCTCCTTTCATTCAGTCAGTAGCTTCAATCATTTCTGGACGTTTTTCAATGGCAAAAATCAATGAATATTGTAAATGCACAAACAGTAATTTCTCCGCATTGCAAGGTGCAATTCTGAAATTTTTTGCTTTTTCCTGCTCCTCTTAGCATGATAAAGAAGATTCAAAGAGAGTGAGATGCCAGCTCCTTTCATTCAGTCAGTAGCTTCAATCATTTCTGGTATATGAATAACATGATGTTTTTCAATGGCAAAAATCAATGAATATTGTAAATGCACAAACAGTAATTTCTCCGCATTGCAAGGTGCAATTCTGAAATTTTTTGCTTTTTCCTGCTCCTCTTAGCATGATAAAGAAGATTCAAAGAGAGTGAGATGCCAGCTCCTTTCATTCAGTCAGTAGCTTCAATCATTTCTGGACGTTTTTCAATGGCAAAAATCAATGAATATTGTAAATGCACAAACAGTAATTTCTCCGCATTGCAAGGTGCAATTTTGAAATTTTTTGCTTTTTCCTGCTCCTCTTAGCATGATAAAGAAGATTCAAAGAGAGTGAGATGCCAGCTCCTTTCATTCAGTCAGTAGCTTCAGTCATTTCTGGACGTTTTTCAATGGCAAAAATCAATGAATATTGTAAATGCACAAACAGTAATTTCTCCGCATTGCAAGGTGCAATTCTGAAATTTTTTGCTTTTTCCTGCTCCTCTTAGCATGATAAAGAAGATTCAAAGAGAGTGAGATGCCAGCTCCTTTCATTCAGTCAGTAGCTTCAAACATTTCTGGTATAAACATTTCTGGACGTTTTTCAATGGCAAAAATCAATGAATATTGTAAATGCACAAACAGTAATATCTCCACATTGCAAGGTGCAATTCTGAAATTTTTTGCTTTTTCCTGCTAATCCTAGCATGATAAAGAAGATTCAAATAGAGTGAGATGCCAGCTCCTTTCATTCAGTCAGTAGCTTCAAACATTTCTGGACGTTTTTCAATGGCAAAATTCAATGAATATTGTAAATGCACAAACAGTAATATCTCCACATTGCCAGGTGCAATTCTGAAATTTTTTGCTTTTTCCTGCTAATCCTAGCATGATAAAGAAGATTCAAAGAGAGTGAGATGCCAGCTCCTTTCATTCAGTCAGTAGCTTCAATCATTTCTGGACGTTTTTCAATGGCAAAAATCAATGAATATTGTAAATGCACAAACAGTAATTTCTCCGCATTGCAAGGTGCAATTCTGAAATTTTTTGCTTTTTCCTGCTCCTCTTAGCATGATAAAGAAGATTCAAAGAGAGTGAGATGCCAGCTCCTTTCATTCAGTCAGTAGCTTCAATCATTTCTGGACGTTTTTCAATGGCAAAAATCAATGAATATTGTAAATGCACAAACAGTAATTTCTCCGCATTGCAAGGTGCAATTCTGAAATTTTTTGCTTTTTCCTGCTCCTCTTAGCATGATAAAGAAGATTCAAAGAGAGTGAGATGCCAGCTCCTTTCATTCAGTCAGTAGCTTCAATCATTTCTGGTATATGAATAACATGATGTTTTTCAATGGCAAAAATCAATGAATATTGTAAATGCACAAACAGTAATTTCTCCGCATTGCAAGGTGCAATTCTGAAATTTTTTGCTTTTTCCTGCTCCTCTTAGCATGATAAAGAAGATTCAAAGAGAGTGAGATGCCAGCTCCTTTCATTCAGTCAGTAGCTTCAATCATTTCTGGACGTTTTTCAATGGCAAAATCAATGAATATTGTAAATGCACAAACAGTAATTTCTCCGCATTGCAAGATGCAATTCTGAAATTTTTTGCTTTTTCCTGCTCCTCTTAGCATGATAAAGAAGATTCAAAGAGAGTGAGATGCCAGCTCCTTTCATTCAGTCAGTAGCTTCAGTCATTTCTGGACGTTTTTCAATGCAAAAATCAATGAATATTGTAAATGCACAAACAGTAATTTCTCCGCATTGCAAGGTGCAATTCTGAAATTTTTTGCTTTTTCCTGCTCCTCTTAGCATGATAAAGAAGATTCAAAGAGAGTGAGATGCCAGCTCCTTTCATTCAGTCAGTAGCTTCAATCATTTCTGGTATATGAATAACATGATGTTTTTCAATGGCAAAAATCAATGAATATTGTAAATGCACAAACAGTAATTTCTCCGCATTGCAAGGTGCAATTCTGAAATTTTTTGCTTTTTCCTGCTCCTCTTAGCATGATAAAGAAGATTCAAAGAGAGTGAGATGCCAGCTCCTTTCATTCAGTCAGTAGCTTCAATCATTTCTGGATGTTTTTCAATGGCAAAAATCAATGAATATTATAAATGCACAAACAGTAATTTCTCCGCATTGCAAGGTGCAATTCTGAAATTTCTTGCATTTTCCTGCTCCTCTTAGCATGATAAAGAAGATTCAAAGAGAGTGAGATGCCAGCTCCTTTCATTCAGTCAGTAGCTTCAATCATTTCTGGACGTTTTTCAATGGCAAAAATCAATGAATATTGTAAATGCACAAACAGTAATTTCTCCGCATTGCAAGGTGCAATTCTGAAATTTTTTGCTTTTTCCTGCTCCTCTTAGCATGATAAAGAAGATTCAAAGAGAGTGAGATGCCAGCTCCTTTCATTCAGTCAGTAGCTTCAAACATTTCTGGTATATGAATAACATGATGTTTTTCAATGGCAAAAATCAATGAATATTGTAAATGCACAAACAGTAATTTCTCCGCATTGCAAGGTGCAATTCTGAAATTTTTTGCTTTTTCCTGCTCCTCTTAGCATGATAAAGAAGATTCAAAGAGAGTGAGATGCCAGCTCCTTTCATTCAGTCAGTAGCTTCAATCATTTCTGGACGTTTTTCAATGGCAAAAATCAATGAATATTGTAAATGCACAAACAGTAATTTCTCCGCATTGCAAGGTGCAATTCTGAAATTTTTTGCTTTTTCCTGCTCCTATTAGCATGATAAAGAAGATTCAAAGAGAGTGAGATGCCAGCTTCTTTCATTGTCAGTAGCTTCAAACATTTCTGGGATATGAATAACATGATGTTTTTCAATGGCAAAAATTAATGAATATTGTAAATGCACAAACAGTAATTTCTCCGCATTGCAAGGTGCAATTCTGAAATTTTTTGCTTTTTCCTGCTCCTCTTAGCATGATAAAGAAGATTCAAAGAGAGTGAGATGCCAGCTCCTTTCATTCAGTCAGTAGCTTCAATCATTTCTGGACGTTTTTCAATGGCAAAAATCAATGAATATTGTAAATGCACAAACAGTAATTTCTCCGCATTGCAAGGTGCAATTCTGAAATTTTTTGCTTTTTCCTGCTCCTCTTAGCATGATAAAGAAGATTCAAAGAGAGTGAGATGCCAGCTCCTTTCATTCAGTCAGTAGCTTCAATCATTTCTGGACGTTTTTCAATGGCAAAAATCAATGAATATTGTAAATGCACAAACAGTAATTTCTCCGCATTGCAAGGTGCAATTCTGAAATTTTTTGCTTTTTCCTGCTCCTCTTAGCATGATAAAGAAGATTCAAAGAGAGTGAGATGCCAGCTCCTTTCATTCAGTCAGTAGCTTCAATCATTTCTGGTATATGAATAACATGATGTTTTTCAATGGCAAAAATCAATGAATATTGTAAATGCACAAACAGTAATTTCTCCGCATTGCAAGTTGCAATTCTGAAATTTTTTGCTTTTTCCTGCTCCTCTTAGCATGATAAAGAAGATTCAAAGAGAGTGAGATTCCGGCTCCTTTCATTCAGTCAGTAGCTTCAATCATTTCTGGACGTTTTTCAATGGCAAAAATCAATGAATATTGTAAATGCACAAACAGTAATTTCTCCGCATTGCAAGGTGCAATTCTGAAATTTTTTGCTTTTTCCTGCTCCTCTTAGCATGATAAAGAAGATTCAAAGAGAGTGAGATGCCAGCTCCTTTCATTCAGTCAGTAGCTTCAATCATTTCTGGACGTTTTTCAATGGCAAAAATCAATGAATATTGTAAATGCACAAACAGTAATTTCTCCGCATTGCAAGATGAAATTCTGAAATTTTTTGCTTTTTCCTGCTCCTCTTAGCATGATAAAGAAGATTCAAAGAGAGTGAGATGCCAGCTCCTTTCATTCAGTCAGTAGCTTCAATCATTTCTGGACGTTTTTCAATGGCAAAAATCAATGAATATTGTAAATGCACAAACAGTAATTTCTCCGCATTGCAAGGTGCAATTCTGAAATTTTTTGCTTTTTCCTGCTCCTCTTAGCATGATAAAGAAGATTCAAAGAGAGTGAGATGCCAGCTCCTTTCATTCAGTCAGTAGCTTCAATCATTTCTGGTATATGAATAACATGATGTTTTTCAATGGCAAAAATCAATGAATATTGTAAATGCACAAACAGTAATTTCTCCGCATTGCAAGGTGCAATTCTGAAATTTTTTGCTTTTTCCTGCTCCTCTTAGCATGATAAAGAAGATTCAAAGAGAGTGAGATGCCAGCTCCTTTCATTCAGTCAGTAGCTTCAATCATTTCTGGACGTTTTTCAATGGCAAAAATCAATGAATATTGTAAATGCACAAACAGTAATTTCTCCGCATTGCAAGGTGCAATTCTGAAATTTTTTGCTTTTTCCTGCTCCTCTTAGCATGATAAAGAAGATTCAAAGAGAGTGAGATGCCAGCTCCTTTCATTCAGTCAGTAGCTTCAGTCATTTCTGGAAGTTTTTCAATGGCAAAAATCAATGAATATTGTAAATGCACAAACAGTAATTTCTCCGCATTGCAAGGTGCAATTCTGAAATTTTTTGCTTTTTCCTGCTCCTCTTAGCATGATAAAGAAGATTCAAAGAGAGTGAGATGCCAGCTCCTTTCATTCAGTCAGTAGCTTCAAACATTTCTGGTATAAACATTTCTGGACGTTTTTCAATGGCAAAAATCAATGAATATTGTAAATGCACAAACAGTAATATCTCCACATTGCAAGGTGCAATGCTGAAATTTTTTTTGCTTTTTCCTGCTAATCCTAGCATGATAAAGAAGATTCAAATAGAGTGAGATGCCAGCTCCTTTCATTCAGTCAGTAGCTTCAAACATTTCTGGACGTTTTTCAATGGCAAAAATCAATGAATATTGTAAATGCACAAACAGTAATATCTCCACATTGCAAGGTGCAATTCTGAAATTTTTTGCTTTTTCCTGCTAATCCTAGCATGATAAAGAAGATTCAAAGAGAGTGAGATGTCAGCTCCTTTCATTCAGTCAGTAGCTTCAAACATTTCTGGTATATGAATAACATGATGTTTTTCAATGGCAAAAATCAATGAATATTGTAAATGCACAAACAGTAATATCTCCACATTGCAAGGTGCAATTCTGAAATTTTTTGCTTTTTCCTGCTAATCCTAGCATGATAAAGAAGATTCAAAGAGAGTGAGATGCCAGCTCCTTTCATTCAGTCAGTAGCTTCAAACATTTCTGGACGTTTTTCAATGGCAAAAATCAATGAATATTATAAATGCACAAACAGTAATTTCTCCGCATTGCAAGGTGCAATTCTGAAATTTCTTGCATTTTCCTGCTCCTCTTAGCATGATAAAGAAGATTCAAAGAGAGTGAGATGCCAGCTCCTTTCATTCAGTCAGTAGCTTCAATCATTTCTGGACGTTTTTCAATGGCAAAAATTAATGAATATTGTAAATGCACAAACAGTAATTTCTCCGCATTGCAAGGTGCAATTCTGAAATTTTTTGCTTTTTCCTGCTCCTCTTAGCATGATAAAGAAGATTCAAAGAGAGTGAGATGCCAGCTCCTTTCATTCAGTCAGTAGCTTCAAACATTTCTGGTATATGAATAACATGATGTTTTTCAATGGCAAAAATCAATGAATATTGTAAATGCACAAACAGTAATTTCTCCGCATTGCAAGGTGCAATTCTGAAATTTTTTGCTTTTTCCTGCTCCTCTTAGCATGATAAAGAAGATTCAAAGAGAGTGAGATGCCAGCTCCTTTCATTCAGTCAGTAGCTTCAATCATTTCTGGACGTTTTTCAATGGCAAAAATCAATGAATATTGTAAATGCACAAACAGTAATTTCTCCGCATTGCAAGGTGCAATTCTGAAATTTTTTGCTTTTTCCTGCTCCTATTAGCATGATAAAGAAGATTCAAAGAGAGTGAGATGCCAGCTTCTTTCATTGTCAGTAGCTTCAAACATTTCTGGGATATGAATAACATGATGTTTTTCAATGGCAAAAATTAATGAATATTGTAAATGCACAAACAGTAATTTCTCCGCATTGCAAGGTGCAATTCTGAAATTTTTTGCTTTTTCCTGCTCCTCTTAGCATGATAAAGAAGATTCAAAGAGAGTGAGATGCCAGCTCCTTTCATTCAGTCAGTAGCTTCAATCATTTCTGGACGTTTTTCAATGGCAAAAATCAATGAATATTGTAAATGCACAAACAGTAATTTCTCCGCATTGCAAGGTGCAATTCTGAAATTTTTTGCTTTTTCCTGCTCCTCTTAGCATGATAAAGAAGATTCAAAGAGCTACTGACTGAATGAAAGGAGCTCTCATCTCACTCTCTTTGAATCTTCTTTATCATGCTAAGAGGAGCAGGAAAAAGCAAAAAATTTCAGAATTGCACCTTGCAATGCGGAGAAATTACTGTTTGTGCATTTACAATATTCATTGATTTTTGCCATTGAAAAACATCATGTTATTCATATACCAGAAATGTTTGAAGCTACTGACTGAATGAAAGGAGCTGGCATCTCACTCTCTTTGAATCTTCTTTATCATGCTAAGAGGAGCAGGAAAAAGCAAAAAATTTCAGAATTGCACCTTCAATGCGGAGAAATTACTGTTTGTGCATTTACAATATTCATTGATTTTTGCCATTGAAAAACGTCCAGAAATGCTTGAAGCTACTGACTGAATGAAAGGAGCTGGCATCTCACTCTCTTTGAATCTTCTTTATCATGCTAAGAGGAGCAGGAAAAAGCAAAAAATTTCAGAATTGCACCTTGCAATGCGGAGAAATTACTGTTTGTGCATTTACAATATTCATTGATTTTTGCCATTGAAAAACGTCCAGAAATGATTGAAGCTACTGACTGAATGAAAGGAGCTGGCATCTCACTCTCTTTGAATCTTCTTTATCATGCTAAGAGGAGCAGGAAAAAGCAAAAAATTTCAGAATTGCACCTTGCAATGCGGAGAAATTACTGTTTGTGCATTTACAATATTCATTGATTTTTGCCATTGAAAAACATCATGTTATTCATATACCAGAAATGTTTGAAGCTACTGACTGAATGAAAGGAGCTGGCATCTCACTCTCTTTGAATCTTCTTTATCATACTAAGAGGAGTAGGAAAAAGCAAAAAATTTCAGAATTGCACCTTCAATGCGGAGAAATTACTGTTTGTGCATTTACAATATTCATTGATTTTTGCCATTGAAAAACGTCCAGAAATGATTGAAGCTACTGACTGAATGAAAGGAGCTGGCATCTCACTCTCTTTGAATCTTCTTTATCATGCTAAGAGGAGCAGGAAAAAGCAAAAAATTTCAGAATTGCACCTTGCAATGCGGAGAAATTACTGTTTGTGCATTTACAATATTCATTAATTTTTGCCATTGAAAAACATCATGTTATTCATATACCAGAAATGATTGAAGCTACTGACTGAATGAAAGGAGCTGGCATCTCACTCTCTTTGAATCTTCTTTATCATGCTAAGAGGAGCAGGAAAAAGCAAAAAATTTCAGAATTGCACCTTGCAATGCGGAGAAATTACTGTTTGTGCATTTACAATATTCATTGATTTTTGCCATTGAAAAACATCATGTTATTCATATACCAGAAATGTTTGAAGCTACTGACTGAATGAAAGGAGCTGGCATCTCACTCTCTTTGAATCTTCTTTATCATACTAAGAGGAGCAGGAAAAAGCAAAAAATTTCAGAATTGCACCTTGCAATGCGGAGAAATTACTGTTTGTGCATTTACAATATTCATTGATTTTTGCCATTGAAAAACGTCCAGAAATGATTGAAGCTACTGACTGAATGAAAGGAGCTGGCATCTCACTCTCTTTGAATCTTCTTTATCATGCTAAGAGGAGCAGGAAAAAGCAAAAAATTTCAGAATTGCACCTTGCAATGCGGAGAAATTACTGTTTGTGCATTTACAATATTCATTGATTTTTGCCATTGAAAAACGTCCAGAAATGATTGAAGCTACTGACTGAATGAAAGGAGCTGGCATCTCACTCTCTTTGAATCTTCTTTATCATGCTAAGAGGAGCAGGAAAAAGCAAAAAATTTCAGAATTGCACCTTGCAATGCGGAGAAATTACTGTTTGTGCATTTACAATATTCATAGATTTTTGCCGCCATTGAAAAACATCATGTTATTCATATACCAGAAATGTTTGAAGCTACTGACTGAATGAAAGGAGCTGGCATCTCACTCTCTTTGAATCTTCTTTATCATGCTAAGAGGAGCAGGAAAAAGCAAAAAATTTCAGAATTGCACCTTGCAATGCGAAGAAATTACTGTTTGTGCATTTACAATATTCATTGATTTTTGCCATTGAAAAACATCATGTTATTCATATACCAGAAATGTTTGATGCTACTGACTGAATGAAAGGAGCTGGCATCTCACTCTCTTTGAATCTTCTTTATCATGCTAAGAGGAGCAGGAAAAAGCAAAAAATTTCAGAATTGCACCTTGCAATGCGGAGAAATTACTGTTTGTGCATTTACAATATTCATTGATTTTTGCCATTGAAAAACGTCCAGAAATGATTGAAGCTACTGACTGAATGAAAGGAGCTGGCATCTCACTCTCTTTGAATCTTCTTTATCATGCTAAGAGGAGCAGGAAAAAGCAAAAAATTTCAGAATTGCACCTTGCAATGCGGAGAAATTACTGTTTGTGCATTTACAATATTCATTGATTTTTGCCATTGAAAAACATCCAGAAATGATTGAAGCTACTGACTGAATGAAAGGAGATGGCATCTCACTCTCTTTGAATCTTCTTTATCATGCTAAGAGGAGCAGGAAAAAGCAAAAAATTTCAGAATTGCACCTTGCAATGCGGAGAAATTACTGTTTGTGCATTTACAATATTCATTGATTTTTGCCATTGAAAAACGTCCAGAAATGATTGAAGCTACTGACTGAATGAAAGGAGCTGGCATCTCAGTCTCTTTGATTCTTCTTTATCATGCTAAGAGGAGCAGGAAAAAGCAAAAAATTTCAGAATTGCACCTTGCAATGCGGAGAAATTACTGTTTGTGCATCTACAATATTCATTGATTTTTGCCATTGAAAAACGTCCAGAAATGATTGAAGCTACTGACTGAATGAAAGGAGCTGGCATCTCACTCTCTTTGAGTCTTCTTTACCATGCTAAGAGGAGCAGGAAAAAGCAAAAAATTTCAGAATTGCACCTTGCAATGCGGAGAAATTACTGTTTGTGCATTTACAATATTCATTGATTTTTGCCATTGAAAAACGTCCAGAAATGATTGAAGCTACTGACTGAATGAAAGGAGCTGGCATCTCACTCTCTTTGAATCTTCTTTATCATGCTAAGAGGAGCAGGAAAAAGCAAAAAATTTCAGAATTGCACCTTGCAATGCGGAGAAATTACTGTTTGTGCATTTACAATATTCATTAATTTTTGCCATTGAAAAACATCATGTTATTCATATACCAGAAATGATTGAAGCTACTGACTGAATGAAAGGAGCTGGCATATCACTCTCTTTGAATCTTCTTTATCATGCTAAGAGGAGCAGGAAAAAGCAAAAAATTTCAGAATTGCACCTTGCAATGCGGAGAAATTACTGTTTGTGCATTTACAATATTCATTGATTTTTGCCATTGAAAAACGTCCAGAAATGATTGAAGCTACTGACTGAATGAAAGGAGCTCTCATCTCACTCTCTTTGAATCTTCTTTATCATGCTAAGAGGAGCAGGAAAAAGCAAAAAATTTCAGAATTGCACCTTGCAATGCGGAGAAATTACTGTTTGTGCATTTACAATATTCATTGATTTTTGCCATTGAAAAACATCATGTTATTCATATACCAGAAATGTTTGAAGCTACTGACTGAATGAAAGGAGCTGGCATCTCACTCTCTTTGAATCTTCTTTATCATGCTAAGAGGAGCAGGAAAAAGCAAAAAATTTCAGAATTGCACCTTCAATGCGGAGAAATTACTGTTTGTGCATTTACAATATTCATTGATTTTTGCCATTGAAAAACGTCCAGAAATGATTGAAGCTACTGACTGAATGAAAGGAGCTGGCATCTCACTCTCTTTGAATCTTCTTTATCATGCTAAGAGGAGCAGGAAAAAGCAAAAAATTTCAGAATTGCACCTTGCAATGCGGAGAAATTACTGTTTGTGCATTTACAATATTCATTAATTTTTGCCATTGAAAAACATCATGTTATTCATATACCAGAAATGATTGAAGCTACTGACTGAATGAAAGGAGCTGGCATCTCACTCTCTTTGAATCTTCTTTATCATGCTAAGAGGAGCAGGAAAAAGCAAAAAATTTCAGAATTGCACCTTGCAATGCGGAGAAATTACTGTTTGTGCATTTACAATATTCATTGATTTTTGCCATTGAAAAACATCATGTTATTCATATACCAGAAATGTTTGAAGCTACTGACTGAATGAAAGGAGCTGGCATCTCACTCTCTTTGAATCTTCTTTATCATACTAAGAGGAGCAGGAAAAAGCAAAAAATTTCAGAATTGCACCTTGCAATGCGGAGAAATTACTGTTTGTGCATTTACAATATTCATTGATTTTTGCCATTGAAAAACGTCCAGAAATGATTGAAGCTACTGACTGAATGAAAGGAGCTGGCATCTCACTCTCTTTGAATCTTCTTTATCATGCTAAGAGGAGCAGGAAAAAGCAAAAAATTTCAGAATTGCACCTTGCAATGCGGAGAAATTACTGTTTGTGCATTTACAATATTCATTGATTTTTGCCATTGAAAAACGTCCAGAAATGATTGAAGCTACTGACTGAATGAAAGGAGCTGGCATCTCACTCTCTTTGAATCTTCTTTATCATGCTAAGAGGAGCAGGAAAAAGCAAAAAATTTCAGAATTGCACCTTGCAATGCGGAGAAATTACTGTTTGTGCATTTACAATATTCATTGATTTTTGCCATTGAAAAACATCATGTTATTCATATACCAGAAATGTTTGAAGCTACTGACTGAATGAAAGGAGCTGGCATCTCACTCTCTTTGAATCTTCTTTATCATGCTAAGAGGAGCAGGAAAAAGCAAAAAATTTCAGAATTGCACCTTGCAATGCGAAGAAATTACTGTTTGTGCATTTACAATATTCATTGATTTTTGCCATTGAAAAACATCATGTTATTCATATACCAGAAATGTTTGAAGCTACTGACTGAATGAAAGGAGCTGGCATCTCACTCTCTTTGAATCTTCTTTATCATGCTAAGAGGAGCAGGAAAAAGCAAAAAATTTCAGAATTGCACCTTGCAATGCGGAGAAATTACTGTTTGTGCATTTACAATATTCATTGATTTTTGCCATTGAAAAACGTCCAGAAATGATTGAAGCTACTGACTGAATGAAAGGAGCTGGCATCTCACTCTCTTTGAATCTTCTTTATCATGCTAAGAGGAGCAGGAAAAAGCAAAAAATTTCAGAATTGCACCTTGCAATGCGGAGAAATTACTGTTTGTGCATTTACAATATTCATTGATTTTTGCCATTGAAAAACATCATGTTATTCATATACCAGAAATGATTGAAGCTACTGACTGAATGAAAGGAGCTGGCATCTCACTCTCTTTGAATCTTCTTTATCATGCTAAGAGGAGCAGGAAAAAGCAAAAAATTTCAGAATTGCACCTTGCAATGCGGAGAAATTACTGTTTGTGCATTTACAATATTCATTGATTTTTGCCATTGAAAAACGTCCAGAAATGATTGAAGCTACTGACTGAATGAAAGGAGCTGGCATCTCACTCTCTTTGAATCTTCTTTATCATGCTAAGAGGAGCAGGAAAAAGCAAAAAATTTCAGAATTGCACCTTGCAATACGGAGAAATTACTGTTTGTGCATTTACAATATTCATTGATTTTTGCCATTGAAAAACGTCCAGAAATGATTGAAGCTACTGACTGAATGAAAGGAGCTGGCATCTCAGTCTCTTTGAATCTTCTTTATCATGCTAAGAGGAGCAGGAAAAAGCAAAAAATTTCAGAATTGCACCTTGCAATGCGGAGAAATTACTGTTTGTGCATCTACAATATTCATTGATTTTTGCCATTGAAAAACATCATGTTATTCATATACCAGAAATGTTTGAAGCTACTGACTGAATGAAAGGAGCTGGCATCTCACTCTATTTGAATCTTCTTTATCATGCTAAGAGGAGCAGGAAAAAACAAAAAATTTCAGAATTGCACCTTGCAATGCGGAGAAATTACTGTTTGTGCATTTACAATATTCATTGATTTTTGCCATTGAAAAATGTCCAGAAATGATTGAAGCTACTGACTGAAAGGAGCTGGCATCTCACTCTCTTTGAATCTTCTTTATCATGCTAAGAGGAGCAGGAAAAAGCAAAAAATTTCAGAATTGCACCTTGCAATGCGGAGAAATTACTGTTTGTGCATTTACAATATTCATTGATTTTTGCCATTGAAAAACGTCCAGAAATGATTGAAGCTACTGACTGAATAAAAGGAGCTGGCATCTCACTCTCTTTGAATCTTCTTTATCATGCTAAGAGGAGCAGGAAAAAGCAAAAAAATTCAGAATTGCACCTTGCAATGCGGAGAAATTACTGTTTGTGCATTTACAATATTCATTGATTTTTACCATTGAAAAACATCATGTTATTCATATACCAGAAATGATTGAAGCTACTGACTGAATGAAAGGAGCTGGCATCTCACGCTCTTTGAATCTTCTTTTTCATGCTAAGAGGAGCAGGAAAAAGCAAAACATTTCAGAATTGCACCTTGCAATGCGGAGAAATTACTGTTTGTGCATTTACAATATTCATTGATTTTTGCCATTGAAAAACGTCCAGAAATGATTGAAGCTACTGACTGAATGAAAGGAGCTGGCATCTCACTCTCTTTGAATCTTCTTTATCATGCTAAGAGGAGCAGGAAAAAGCAAAAAATTTCAGAATTGCACCTTGCAATGCGGAGAAATTACTGCTTGTGCATTTACAATATTCATTGATTTTTGCCATTGAAAAACGTCCAGAAATGATTGAAGCTACTGACTGAATGAAAGGAGCTGGCATCTCACTCTCTTTGAGTCTTCTTTATCATGCTAAGAGGAGCAGGAAAAAGCAAAAAATTTCAGAATTGCACCTTGCAATGCGGAGAAATTACTGTTTGTGCATTTACAATATTCATTGATTTTTGCCATTGAAAAACGTCCAGAAATGATTAAAGCTACTGACTTAATGAAAGGAGCTGGCATCTCACTCTCTTTGAATCTTCTTTATCATGCTAAGAGGAGCAGGAAAAAGCAAAAAATTTCAGAATTGCACCTTGCAATGCGGAGAAATTACTGTTTGTGCATTTACAATATTCATTGATTTTTGCTATTGAAAAACGTCCAGAAATGATTGAAGCTACTGACTGAATGAAAGGAGCTGGCATCTCACTCTCTTTGAATCTTCTTTATCATGCTAAGAGGAGCAGGAAAAAGCAAAAAATTTCAGAATTGCACCTTGCAATGCGGAGAAATTACTGTTTGTGCATTTACAATATTCATTGATTTTTGCCGTTGAAAAACGTCCAGAAATGATTGAAGCTACTGACTGAATGAAAGGAGCTGGCATCTCATTCTCTTTGAATCTTCTTTATCATGCTAAGAGGAGCAGGAAAAAGCAAAAAATTTCAGAATTGCACCTTGCAATGCGGAGAAATTACTGTTTGTGCATTTACAATATTCATTGATTTTTGCCATTGAAAAACGTCCAGAAATGATTGAAGCTACTGACTGAATGAAAGGAGCTGGCATCTCACTCTCTTTGAATCTTCTTTATCATGCTAAGAGGAGCAGGAAAAAGCAAAAAATTTCAGAATTGCACCTTGCAATGCGGAGAAATTACTGTTTGTGCATTTACAATATTCATTGATTTTTGCCATTGAAAAACATCATGTTATTCATATTCCAGAAATGTTTGAAGCTACTGACTGAATGAAAGGAGCTGGCATCTCACTCTCTTTGAATCTTCTTTATCATGCTAAGAGGAGCAGGAAAAAGCAAAAAATTTCAGAATTGCACCTTGCAATGCGGAGAAATTACTGTTTGTGCATTTACAATATTCATTGATTTTTGCCATTGAAAAACGTCCACAAATGATTGAAGCTACTGACTGAATTAAAGGAGCTGGCATCTCACTCTCTTTGAATCTTCTTTATCATGCTAAGAGGAGCAGGAAAAAGCAAAAAAATTCAGAATTGCACCTTGCAATGCGGAGAAATTACTGTTTGTGCATTTACAATATTCATTGATTTTTGCCATTGAAAAACATCATGTTATTCATATACCAGAAATGATTGAAGCTACTGACTGAATGAAAGGAGCTGGCATCTCACTCTCTTTGAATCTTCTTTATCATGCTAAGAGGAGCAGAAAAAAGCAAAAAATTTCAGAATTGCACCTTGCAATGCGGAGAAATTACTGTTTGTGCATTTACAATATTCATTGATTTTTGCCATTGAAAAACGTCCAGAAATGATTGAAGCTACTGACTGAATGAAAGGAGCTGGCATCTCACTCTCTTTGAATCTTCTTTATCATGCTAAGAGGAGCAGGAAAAAGCAAAAAATTTCAGAATTGCACCTTGCAATGCGGAGAAATTACTGTTTGTGCATTTACAATATTCATTGATTTTTGCCATTGAAAAACATCCAGAAATGATTGAAGCTACCGACTGAATGAAAGGAGCTGGCATCTCACTCTCTTTGAATCTTCTTTATCATGCTAAGAGGAGCAGGAAAAAGCAAAAAATTTCAGAATTGCACCTTGCAATGCGGAGAAATTACTGTTTGTGCATTTACAATATTCATTGATTTTTGCCATTGAAAAACATCATGTTATTCATATTCCAGAAATGTTTGAAGCTACTGACTGAATGAAAGGAGCTGGCATCTCACTCTCTTTGAATCTTCTTTATCATGCTAAGAGGAGCAGGAAAAAGCAAAAAATTTCAGAATTGCACCTTGCAATGCGGAGAAATTACTGTTTGTGCATTTACAATATTCATTGATTTTTGCCATTGAAAAACGTCCAGAAATGATTGAAGCTACTGACTGAATTAAAGGAGCTGGCATCTCACTCTCTTTGAATCTTCTTTATCATGCTAAGAGGAGCAGGAAAAAGCAAAAAATTTCAGAATTGCACCTTGCAATGCGGAGAAATTACTGTTTGTGCATTTACAATATTCATTGATTTTTGCCATTGAAAAACATCATGTTATTCATATACCAGAAATGATTGAAGCTACTGACTGAATGAAAGGAGCTGGCATCTCACTCTCTTTGAATCTTCTTTATCATGCTAAGAGGAGCAGGAAAAAGCAAAAAATTTCAGAATTGCACCTTGCAATGCGGAGAAATTACTGTTTGTGCATTTACAATATTCATTGATTTTTGCCATTGAAAAACGTCCAGAAATGATTGAAGCTACTGACTGAATGAAAGGAGCTGGCATCTCACTCTCTTTGAATCTTCTTTATCATGCTAAGAGGAGCAGGAAAAAGCAAAAAATTTCAGAATTGCACCTTGCAATGCGGAGAAATTACTGTTTGTGCATTTACAATATTCATTGATTTTTGCCATTGAAAAACATCATGTTATTCATATACCAGAAATGATTGAAGCTACTGACTGAATGAAAGGAGCTGGCATCTCACTCTCTTTGAATCTTCTTTATCATGCTAAGAGGAGCAGAAAAAAGCAAAAAATTTCAGAATTGCACCTTGCAATGCGGAGAAATTACTGTTTGTGCATTTACAATATTCATTGATTTTTGCCATTGAAAAACGTCCAGAAATGATTGAAGCTACTGACTGAATGAAAGGAGCTGGCATCTCACTCTCTTTGAATCTTCTTTATCATGCTAAGAGGAGCAGGAAAAAGCAAAAAATTTCAGAATTGCACCTTGCAATGCGGAGAAATTACTGTTTGTGCATTTACAATATTCATTGATTTTTGCCATTGAAAAACATCCAGAAATGATTGAAGCTACTGACTGAATGAAAGGAGCTGGCATCTCACTCTCTTTGAATCTTCTTTATCATGCTAAGAGGAGCAGGAAAAGGCAAAAAATTTCAGAATTGCACCTTGCAATGCGGAGAAATTACTGTTTGTGCATTTACAATATTCATTGATTTTTGCCATTGAAAAACATCATGTTATTCATATACCAGAAATGATTGAAGCTACTGACTGAATGAAAGGAGCTGGCATCTCACTCTCTTTGAATCTTCTTTATCATGCTAAGAGGAGCAGGAAAAAGCAAAAAATTTCAGAATTGCACCTTGCAATGCGGAGAAATTACTGTTTGTGCATTTACAATATTCATTTATTTTTGCCATTGAAAAACATCATGTTATTCATATACCAGAAATGATTGAAGCTACTGACTGAATGAAAGGAGCTGGCATCTCACTCTCTTTGAATCTTCTTTATCATGCTAAGAGGAGCAGGAAAAAGCAAAAAATTTCAGAATTGCACCTTGCAATGCGGAGAAATTACTGTTTGTGCATTTACAATATTCATTGATTTTTGCCATTGAAAAACGTCCAGAAATGATTGAAGCTACTGACTGAATGAAAGGAGCTGGCATCTCACTCTCTTTGAATCTTCTTTATCATGCTAAGAGGAGCAGGAAAAAGCAAAAAATTTCAGAATTGCACCTTGCAATGCGGAGAAATTACTGCTTGTGCATTTACAATATTCATTGATTTTTGCCATTGAAAAACGTCCAGAAATGATTGAAGCTACTGACTGAATGAAAGGAGCTGGCATCTCACTCTCTTTGAGTCTTCTTTATCATGCTAAGAGGAGCAGGAAAAAGCAAAAAATTTCAGAATTGCACCTTGCAATGCGGAGAAATTACTGTTTGTGCATTTACAATATTCATTGATTTTTGCCATTGAAAAACGTCCAGAAATGATTAAAGCTACTGACTGAATGAAAGGAGCTGGCATCTCACTCTCTTTGAATCTTCTTTATCATGCTAAGAGGAGCAGGAAAAAGCAAAAAATTTCAGAATTGCACCTTGCAATGCGGAGAAATTACTGTTTGTGCATTTACAATATTCATTGATTTTTGCTATTGAAAAACGTCCAGAAATGATTGAAGCTACTGACTGAATGAAAGGAGCTGGCATCTCACTCTCTTTGAATCTTCTTTATCATGCTAAGAGGAGCAGGAAAAAGCAAAAAATTTCAGAATTGCACCTTGCAATGCGGAGAAATTACTGTTTGTGCATTTACAATATTCATTGATTTTTGCCGTTGAAAAACGTCCAGAAATGATTGAAGCTACTGACTGAATGAAAGGAGCTGGCATCTCATTCTCTTTGAATCTTCTTTATCATGCTAAGAGGAGCAGGAAAAAGCAAAAAATTTCAGAATTGCACCTTGCAATGCGGAGAAATTACTGTTTGTGCATTTACAATATTCATTGATTTTTGCCATTGAAAAACGTCCAGAAATGATTGAAGCTACTGACTGAATGAAAGGAGCTGGCATCTCACTCTCTTTGAATCTTCTTTATCATGCTAAGAGGAGCAGGAAAAAGCAAAAAATTTCAGAATTGCACCTTGCAATGCGGAGAAATTACTGTTTGTACATTTACAATATTCATTGATTTTTGCCATTGAAAAACATCATGTTATTCATATTCCAGAAATGTTTGAAGCTACTGACTGAATGAAAGGAGCTGGCATCTCACTCTCTTTGAATCTTCTTTATCATGCTAAGAGGAGCAGGAAAAAGCAAAAAATTTCAGAATTGCACCTTGCAATGCGGAGAAATTACTGTTTGTGCATTTACAATATTCATTGATTTTTGCCATTGAAAAACGTCCAGAAATGATTGAAGCTACTGACTGAATTAAAGGAGCTGGCATCTCACTCTCTTTGAATCTTCTTTATCATGCTAAGAGGAGCAGGAAAAAGCAAAAAATTTCAGAATTGCACCTTGCAATGCGGAGAAATTACTGTTTGTGCATTTACAATATTCATTGATTTTTGCCATTGAAAAACATCATGTTATTCATATACCAGAAATGATTGAAGCTACTGACTGAATGAAAGGAGCTGGCATCTCACTCTCTTTGAATCTTCTTTATCATGCTAAGAGGAGCAGAAAAAAGCAAAAAATTTCAGAATTGCACCTTGCAATGCGGAGAAATTACTGTTTGTGCATTTACAATATTCATTGATTTTTGCCATTGAAAAACGTCCAGAAATGATTGAAGCTACTGACTGAATGAAAGGAGCTGGCATCTCACTCTCTTTGAATCTTCTTTATCATGCTAAGAGGAGCAGGAAAAAGCAAAAAATTTCAGAATTGCACCTTGCAATGCGGAGAAATTACTGTTTGTGCATTTACAATATTCATTGATTTTTGCCATTGAAAAACATCCAGAAATGATTGAAGCTACTGACTGAATGAAAGGAGCTGGCATCTCACTCTCTTTGAATCTTCTTTATCATGCTAAGAGGAGCAGGAAAAAGCAAAAAATTTCAGAATTGCACCTTGCAATGCGGAGAAATTACTGTTTGTGCATTTACAATATTCATTGATTTTTGCCATTGAAAAACATCATGTTATTCATATTCCAGAAATGTTTGAAGCTACTGACTGAATGAAAGGAGCTGGCATCTCACTCTCTTTGAATCTTCTTTATCATGCTAAGAGGAGCAGGAAAAAGCAAAAAATTTCAGAATTGCACCTTGCAATGCGGAGAAATTACTGTTTGTGCATTTACAATATTCATTGATTTTTGCCATTGAAAAACGTCCAGAAATGATTGAAGCTACTGACTGAATTAAAGGAGCTGGCATCTCACTCTCTTTGAATCTTCTTTATCATGCTAAGAGGAGCAGGAAAAAGCAAAAAATTTCAGAATTGCACCTTGCAATGCGGAGAAATTACTGTTTGTGCATTTACAATATTCATTGATTTTTGCCATTGAAAAACATCATGTTATTCATATACCAGAAATGATTGAAGCTACTGACTGAATGAAAGGAGCTGGCATCTCACTCTCTTTGAATCTTCTTTATCATGCTAAGAGGAGCAGGAAAAAGCAAAAAATTTCAGAATTGCACCTTGCAATGCGGAGAAATTACTGTTTGTGCATTTACAATATTCATTGATTTTTGCCATTGAAAAACGTCCAGAAATGATTGAAGCTACTGACTGAATGAAAGGAGCTGGCATCTCACTCTCTTTGAATCTTCTTTATCATGCTAAGAGGAGCAGGAAAAAGCAAAAAATTTCAGAATTGCACCTTGCAATGCGGAGAAATTACTGTTTGTGCATTTACAATATTCATTGATTTTTGCCATTGAAAAACATCATGTTATTCATATACCAGAAATGATTGAAGCTACTGACTGAATGAAAGGAGCTGGCATCTCACTCTCTTTGAATCTTCTTTATCATGCTAAGAGGAGCAGAAAAAAGCAAAAAATTTCAGAATTGCACCTTGCAATGCGGAGAAATTACTGTTTGTGCATTTACAATATTCATTGATTTTTGCCATTGAAAAACGTCCAGAAATGATTGAAGCTACTGACTGAATGAAAGGAGCTGGCATCTCACTCTCTTTGAATCTTCTTTATCATGCTAAGAGGAGCAGGAAAAAGCAAAAAATTTCAGAATTGCACCTTGCAATGCGGAGAAATTACTGCTTGTGCATTTACAATATTCATTGATTTTTGCCATTGAAAAACGTCCAGAAATGATTGAAGCTACTGACTGAATGAAAGGAGCTGGCATCTCACTCTCTTTGAGTCTTCTTTATCATGCTAAGAGGAGCAGGAAAAAGCAAAAAATTTCAGAATTGCACCTTGCAATGCGGAGAAATTACTGTTTGTGCATTTACAATATTCATTGATTTTTGCCATTGAAAAACGTCCAGAAATGATTAAAGCTACTGACTGAATGAAAGGAGCTGGCATCTCACTCTCTTTGAATCTTCTTTATCATGCTAAGAGGAGCAGGAAAAAGCAAAAAATTTCAGAATTGCACCTTGCAATGCGGAGAAATTACTGTTTGTGCATTTACAATATTCATTGATTTTTGCTATTGAAAAACGTCCAGAAATGATTGAAGCTACTGACTGAATGAAAGGAGCTGGCATCTCACTCTCTTTGAATCTTCTTTATCATGCTAAGAGGAGCAGGAAAAAGCAAAAAATTTCAGAATTGCACCTTGCAATGCGGAGAAATTACTGTTTGTGCATTTACAATATTCATTGATTTTTGCCGTTGAAAAACGTCCAGAAATGATTGAAGCTACTGACTGAATGAAAGGAGCTGGCATCTCATTCTCTTTGAATCTTCTTTATCATGCTAAGAGGAGCAGGAAAAAGCAAAAAATTTCAGAATTGCACCTTGCAATGCGGAGAAATTACTGTTTGTGCATTTACAATATTCATTGATTTTTGCCATTGAAAAACGTCCAGAAATGATTGAAGCTACTGACTGAATGAAAGGAGCTGGCATCTCACTCTCTTTGATTCTTCTTTATCATGCTAAGAGGAGCAGGAAAAAGCAAAAAATTTCAGAATTGCACCTTGCAATGCGGAGAAATTACTGTTTGTGCATTTACAATATTCATTGATTTTTGCCATTGAAAAACATCATGTTATTCACATTCCAGAAATGTTTGAAGCTACTGACTGAATGAAAGGAGCTGGCATCTCACTCTCTTTGAATCTTCTTTATCATGCTAAGAGGAGCAGGAAAAAGCAAAAAATTTCAGAATTGCACCTTGCAATGCGGAGAAATTACTGTTTGTGCATTTACAATATTCATTGATTTTTGCCATTGAAAAACGTCCACAAATGATTGAAGCTACTGACTGAATTAAAGGAGCTGGCATCTCACTCTCTTTGAATCTTCTTTATCATGCTAAGAGGAGCAGGAAAAAGCAAAAAAATTCAGAATTGCACCTTGCAATGCGGAGAAATTACTGTTTGTGCATTTACAATATTCATTGATTTTTGCCATTGAAAAACATCATGTTATTCATATACCAGAAATGATTGAAGCTACTGACTGAATGAAAGGAGCTGGCATCTCACTC
Organism: Phyllobates terribilis; assembly: GCF_046119375.1. Taxonomy (NCBI): domain Eukaryota; kingdom Metazoa; phylum Chordata; class Amphibia; order Anura; family Dendrobatidae; genus Phyllobates; species Phyllobates terribilis. Next base: position 236,869 of record NW_027364372.1, read on the forward strand.
TCTTTGAATCTTCTTTATCATGCTAAGAGGAGCAGAAAAAAGCAAAAAATTTCAGAATTGCACCTTGCAATGCGGAGAAATTACTGTTTGTGCATTTACAATATTCATTGATTTTTGCCATTGAAAAACGTCCAGAAATGATTGAAGCTACTGACTGAATGAAAGGAGCTGGCATCTCACTCTCTTTGAATCTTCTTTATCATGCTAAGAGGAGCAGGAAAAAGCAAAAAATTTCAGAATTGCACCTTGCAATGCGGAGAAATTACTGTTTGTGCATTTACAATATTCATTGATTTTTGCCATTGAAAAACATCCAGAAATGATTGAAGCTACCGACTGAATGAAAGGAGCTGGCATCTCACTCTCTTTGAATCTTCTTTATCATGCTAAGAGGAGCAGGAAAAAGCAAAAAATTTCAGAATTGCACCTTGCAATGCGGAGAAATTACTGTTTGTGCATTTACAATATTCATTGATTTTTGCCATTGAAAAACATCATGTTATTCATATTCCAGAAATGTTTGAAGCTACTGACTGAATGAAAGGAGCTGGCATCTCACTCTCTTTGAATCTTCTTTATCATGCTAAGAGGAGCAGGAAAAAGCAAAAAATTTCAGAATTGCACCTTGCAATGCGGAGAAATTACTGTTTGTGCATTTACAATATTCATTGATTTTTGCCATTGAAAAACGTCCAGAAATGATTGAAGCTACTGACTGAATTAAAGGAGCTGGCATCTCACTCTCTTTGAATCTTCTTTATCATGCTAAGAGGAGCAGGAAAAAGCAAAAAATTTCAGAATTGCACCTTGCAATGCGGAGAAATTACTGTTTTTGCATTTACAATATTCATTGATTTTTGCCATTGAAAAACATCATGTTATTCATATACCAGAAATGATTGAAGCTACTGACTGAATGAAAGGAGCTGGCATCTCACTCTCTTTGAATCTTCTTTATCATGCTAAGAGGAGCAGGAAAAAGCAAAAAATTTCAGAATTGCACCTTGCAATGCGGAGAAATTACTGTTTGTGCATTTACAATATTCATTGATTTTTGCCATTGAAAAACGTCCAGAAATGATTGAAGCTACTGACTGAATGAAAGGAGCTGGCATCTCACTCTCTTTGAATCTTCTTTATCATGCTAAGAGGAGCAGGAAAAAGCAAAAAATTTCAGAATTGCACCTTGCAATGCGGAGAAATTACTGTTTGTGCATTTACAATATTCATTGATTTTTGCCATTGAAAAACATCATGTTATTCATATACCAGAAATGATTGAAGCTACTGACTGAATGAAAGGAGCTGGCATCTCACTCTCTTTGAATCTTCTTTATCATGCTAAGAGGAGCAGAAAAAAGCAAAAAATTTCAGAATTGCACCTTGCAATGCGGAGAAATTACTGTTTGTGCATTTACAATATTCATTGATTTTTGCCATTGAAAAACGTCCAGAAATGATTGAAGCTACTGACTGAATGAAAGGAGCTGGCATCTCACTCTCTTTGAATCTTCTTTATCATGCTAAGAGGAGCAGGAAAAAGCAAAAAATTTCAGAATTGCACCTTGCAATGCGGAGAAATTACTGTTTGTGCATTTACAATATTCATTGATTTTTGCCATTGAAAAACATCCAGAAATGATTGAAGCTACTGACTGAATGAAAGGAGCTGGCATCTCACTCTCTTTGAATCTTCTTTATCATGCTAAGAGGAGCAGGAAAAGGCAAAAAATTTCAGAATTGCACCTTGCAATGCGGAGAAATTACTGTTTGTGCATTTACAATATTCATTGATTTTTGCCATTGAAAAACATCATGTTATTCATATACCAGAAATGATTGAAGCTACTGACTGAATGAAAGGAGCTGGCATCTCACTCTCTTTGAATCTTCTTTATCATGCTAAGAGGAGCAGGAAAAAGCAAAAAATTTCAGAATTGCACCTTGCAATGCGGAGAAATTACTGTTTGTGCATTTACAATATTCATTTATTTTTGCCATTGAAAAACATCATGTTATTCATATACCAGAAATGATTGAAGCTACTGACTGAATGAAAGGAGCTGGCATCTCACTCTCTTTGAATCTTCTTTATCATGCTAAGAGGAGCAGGAAAAAGCAAAAAATTTCAGAATTGCACCTTGCAATGCGGAGAAATTACTGTTTGTGCATTTACAATATTCATTGATTTTTGCCATTGAAAAACGTCCAGAAATGATTGAAGCTACTGACTGAATGAAAGGAGCTGGCATCTCACTCTCTTTGAATCTTCTTTATCATGCTAAGAGGAGCAGGAAAAAGCAAAAAATTTCAGAATTGCACCTTGCAATGCGGAGAAATTACTGCTTGTGCATTTACAATATTCATTGATTTTTGCCATTGAAAAACGTCCAGAAATGATTGAAGCTACTGACTGAATGAAAGGAGCTGGCATCTCACTCTCTTTGAGTCTTCTTTATCATGCTAAGAGGAGCAGGAAAAAGCAAAAAATTTCAGAATTGCACCTTGCAATGCGGAGAAATTACTGTTTGTGCATTTACAATATTCATTGATTTTTGCCATTGAAAAACGTCCAGAAATGATTAAAGCTACTGACTGAATGAAAGGAGCTGGCATCTCACTCTCTTTGAATCTTCTTTATCATGCTAAGAGGAGCAGGAAAAAGCAAAAAATTTCAGAATTGCACCTTGCAATGCGGAGAAATTACTGTTTGTGCATTTACAATATTCATTGATTTTTGCTATTGAAAAACGTCCAGAAATGATTGAAGCTACTGACTGAATGAAAGGAGCTGGCATCTCACTCTCTTTGAATCTTCTTTATCATGCTAAGAGGAGCAGGAAAAAGCAAAAAATTTCAGAATTGCACCTTGCAATGCGGAGAAATTACTGTTTGTGCATTTACAATATTCATTGATTTTTGCCGTTGAAAAACGTCCAGAAATGATTGAAGCTACTGACTGAATGAAAGGAGCTGGCATCTCATTCTCTTTGAATCTTCTTTATCATGCTAAGAGGAGCAGGAAAAAGCAAAAAATTTCAGAATTGCACCTTGCAATGCGGAGAAATTACTGTTTGTGCATTTACAATATTCATTGATTTTTGCCATTGAAAAACGTCCAGAAATGATTGAAGCTACTGACTGAATGAAAGGAGCTGGCATCTCACTCTCTTTGAATCTTCTTTATCATGCTAAGAGGAGCAGGAAAAAGCAAAAAATTTCAGAATTGCACCTTGCAATGCGGAGAAATTACTGTTTGTGCATTTACAATATTCATTGATTTTTGCCATTGAAAAACATCATGTTATTCATATTCCAGAAATGTTTGAAGCTACTGACTGAATGAAAGGAGCTGGCATCTCACTCTCTTTGAATCTTCTTTATCATGCTAAGAGGAGCAGGAAAAAGCAAAAAATTTCAGAATTGCACCTTGCAATGCGGAGAAATTACTGTTTGTGCATTTACAATATTCATTGATTTTTGCCATTGAAAAACGTCCAGAAATGATTGAAGCTACTGACTGAATTAAAGGAGCTGGCATCTCACTCTCTTTGAATCTTCTTTATCATGCTAAGAGGAGCAGGAAAAAGCAAAAAATTTCAGAATTGCACCTTGCAATGCGGAGAAATTACTGTTTGTGCATTTACAATATTCATTGATTTTTGCCATTGAAAAACATCATGTTATTCATATACCAGAAATGATTGAAGCTACTGACTGAATGAAAGGAGCTGGCATCTCACTCTCTTTGAATCTTCTTTATCATGCTAAGAGGAGCAGAAAAAAGCAAAAAATTTCAGAATTGCACCTTGCAATGCGGAGAAATTACTGTTTGTGCATTTACAATATTCATTGATTTTTGCCATTGAAAAACGTCCAGAAATGATTGAAGCTACTGACTGAATGAAAGGAGCTGGCATCTCACTCTCTTTGAATCTTCTTTATCATGCTAAGAGGAGCAGGAAAAAGCAAAAAATTTCAGAATTGCACCTTGCAATGCGGAGAAATTACTGTTTGTGCATTTACAATATTCATTGATTTTTGCCATTGAAAAACATCCAGAAATGATTGAAGCTACTGACTGAATGAAAGGAGCTGGCATCTCACTCTCTTTGAATCTTCTTTATCATGCTAAGAGGAGCAGGAAAAAGCAAAAAATTTCAGAATTGCACCTTGCAATGCGGAGAAATTACTGTTTGTGCATTTACAATATTCATTGATTTTTGCCATTGAAAAACATCATGTTATTCATATTCCAGAAATGTTTGAAGCTACTGACTGAATGAAAGGAGCTGGCATCTCACTCTCTTTGAATCTTCTTTATCATGCTAAGAGGAGCAGGAAAAAGCAAAAAATTTCAGAATTGCACCTTGCAATGCGGAGAAATTACTGTTTGTGCATTTACAATATTCATTGATTTTTGCCATTGAAAAACGTCCAGAAATGATTGAAGCTACTGACTGAATTAAAGGAGCTGGCATCTCACTCTCTTTGAATCTTCTTTATCATGCTAAGAGGAGCAGGAAAAAGCAAAAAATTTCAGAATTGCACCTTGCAATGCGGAGAAATTACTGTTTGTGCATTTACAATATTCATTGATTTTTGCCATTGAAAAACATCATGTTATTCATATACCAGAAATGATTGAAGCTACTGACTGAATGAAAGGAGCTGGCATCTCACTCTCTTTGAATCTTCTTTATCATGCTAAGAGGAGCAGGAAAAAGCAAAAAATTTCAGAATTGCACCTTGCAATGCGGAGAAATTACTGTTTGTGCATTTACAATATTCATTGATTTTTGCCATTGAAAAACGTCCAGAAATGATTGAAGCTACTGACTGAATGAAAGGAGCTGGCATCTCACTCTCTTTGAATCTTCTTTATCATGCTAAGAGGAGCAGGAAAAAGCAAAAAATTTCAGAATTGCACCTTGCAATGCGGAGAAATTACTGTTTGTGCATTTACAATATTCATTGATTTTTGCCATTGAAAAACATCATGTTATTCATATACCAGAAATGATTGAAGCTACTGACTGAATGAAAGGAGCTGGCATCTCACTCTCTTTGAATCTTCTTTATCATGCTAAGAGGAGCAGAAAAAAGCAAAAAATTTCAGAATTGCACCTTGCAATGCGGAGAAATTACTGTTTGTGCATTTACAATATTCATTGATTTTTGCCATTGAAAAACGTCCAGAAATGATTGAAGCTACTGACTGAATGAAAGGAGCTGGCATCTCACTCTCTTTGAATCTTCTTTATCATGCTAAGAGGAGCAGGAAAAAGCAAAAAATTTCAGAATTGCACCTTGCAATGCGGAGAAATTACTGTTTGTGCATTTACAATATTCATTGATTTTTGCCATTGAAAAACATCCAGAAATGATTGAAGCTACTGACTGAATGAAAGGAGCTGGCATCTCACTCTCTTTGAATCTTCTTTATCATGCTAAGAGGAGCAGGAAAAGGCAAAAAATTTCAGAATTGCACCTTGCAATGCGGAGAAATTACTGTTTGTGCATTTACAATATTCATTGATTTTTGCCATTGAAAAACATCATGTTATTCATATACCAGAAATGATTGAAGCTACTGACTGAATGAAAGGAGCTGGCATCTCACTCTCTTTGAATCTTCTTTATCATGCTAAGAGGAGCAGGAAAAAGCAAAAAATTTCAGAATTGCACCTTGCAATGCGGAGAAATTACTGTTTGTGCATTTACAATATTCATTTATTTTTGCCATTGAAAAACATCATGTTATTCATATACCAGAAATGATTGAAGCTACTGACTGAATGAAAGGAGCTGGCATCTCACTCTCTTTGAATCTTCTTTATCATGCTAAGAGGAGCAGGAAAAAGCAAAAAATTTCAGAATTGCACCTTGCAATGCGGAGAAATTACTGTTTGTGCATTTACAATATTCATTGATTTTTGCCATTGAAAAACGTCCAGAAATGATTGAAGCTACTGACTGAATGAAAGGAGCTGGCATCTCACTCTCTTTGAATCTTCTTTATCATGCTAAGAGGAGCAGGAAAAAGCAAAAAATTTCAGAATTGCACCTTGCAATGCGGAGAAATTACTGTTTGTGCATTTACAATATTCATTGATTTTTGCCATTGAAAAACATCATGTTATTCATATACCAGAAATGTTTGAAGCTACTGACTGAATGAAAGGAGCTGGCATCTCACTCTCTTTGAATCTTCTTTATCATGCTAAGAGGAGCAGGAAAAAGCAAAAAATTTCAGAATTGCACCTTGCAATGCGGAGAAATTACTGTTTGTGCATTTACAATATTCATTGATTTTTGCCATTGAAAAACGTCCAGAAATGATTGAAGCTACTGACTGAATGAAAGGAGCTGGCATCTCACTCTCTTTGAATCTTCTTTATCATGCTAAGAGGAGCAGGAAAAGGCAAAAAATTTCAGAATTGCACCTTGCAATGCGGAGAAATTACTGTTTGTGCATTTACAATATTCATTGATTTTTGCCATTGAAAAACATCATGTTATTCATATACCAGAAATGATTGAAGCTACTGACTGAATGAAAGGAGCTGGCATCTCACTCTCTTTGAATCTTCTTTATCATGCTAAGAGGAGCAGGAAAAAGCAAAAAATTTCAGAATTGCACCTTGCAATGCGGAGAAATTACTGTTTGTGCATTTACAATATTCATTGATTTTTGCCATTGAAAAACATCATGTTATTCATATACCAGAAATGATTGAAGCTACTGACTGAATGAAAGGAGCTGGCATCTCACTCTCTTTGAATCTTCTTTATCATGCTAAGAGGAGCAGGAAAAAGCAAAAAAATTCAGAATTGCACCTTGCAATGCGGAGAAATTACTGTTTGTGCATTTACAATATTCATTGATTTTTGCCATTGAAAAACATCATGTTATTCATATACCAGAAATGATTGAAGCTACTGACTGAATGAAAGGAGCTGGCATCTCACTCTCTTTGAATCTTCTTTTTCATGCTAAGAGGAGCAGGAAAAAGTAAAAAATTTCAGAATTGCACCTTGCAATGCGGAGAAATTACTGTTTGTGCATTTACAATATTCATTGATTTTTGCCATTGAAAAACGTCCAGAAATGATTGAAGCTACTGACTGAATGAAAGGAGCTGGCATCTCAGTCTCTTTGAATCTTCTTTATCATGCTAAGAGGAGCAGGAAAAAGCAAAAAATTTCAGAATTGCACCTTGCAATGCGGAGAAATTACTGCTTGTGCATTTACAATATTCATTGATTTTTGCCATTGAAAAACGTCCAGAAATGATTGAAGCTACTGACTGAATGAAAGGAGCTGGCATCTCACTCTCTTTGAATCTTCTTTATCATGCTAAGAGGAGCAGGAAAAAGCAAAAAATTTCAGAATTGCACCTTGCAATACGGAGAAATTACTGTTTGTGCATTTACAATATTCATTGATTTTTGCCATTGAAAAACGTCCAGAAATGATTGAAGCTACTGACTGAATGAAAGGAGCTGGCATCTCACTCTCTTTGAATCTTCTTTATCATGCTAAGAGGAGCAGGAAAAAGCAAAAAATTTCAGAATTGCACCTTGCAATGCGGAGAAATTACTGTTTGTGCATTTACAATATTCATTGATTTTTGCCATTGAAAAACGTCCAGAAATGATTGAAGCTACTGACTGAATGAAAGGAGCTGGCATCTCACTCTCTTTGAATCTTCTTTATCATGCTAAGAGGAGCAGGAAAAAGCAAAAAATTTCAGAATTGCACCTTGCAATGCGGAGAAATTACTGTTTGTGCATTTACAATATTCATTGATTTTTGCCGTTGAAAAACGTCCAGAAATGATTGAAGCTACTGACTGAATGAAAGGAGCTGGCATCTCACTCTCTTTGAATCTTCTTTATCATGCTAAGAGGAGCAGGAAAAAGCAAAAAATTTCAGAATTGCACCTTGCAATGCGGAGAAATTACTGTTTGTGCATTTACAATATTCATTGATTTTTGCCATTGTTAAACATCATGTTATTCATATACCAGAAATGATTGAAGCTACTGACTGAATGAAAGGAGCTGGCATCTCACTCTCTTTGAATCTTCTTTATCATGCTAAGAGGAGCAGGAAAAAGCAAAAAATTTCAGAATTGCACCTTGCAATGCGGAGAAATTACTGTTTGTGCATTTACAATATTCATTGATTTTTGCCATTGAAAAACGTCCAGAAATGTTTGAAGCTACTGACTGAATGAAAGGAGCTGGCATCTCACTCTCTTTGAATCTTCTTTATCATGCTAAGAGGAGCAGGAAAAAGCAAAAAATTTCAGAATTGCACCTTGCAATGCGGAGAAATTACTGTTTGTGCATTTACAATATTCATTGATTTTTGCCATTGAAAAACATCATGTTATTCATATACCAGAAATGATTGAAGCTACTGACTGAATGAAAGGAGCTGGCATCTCACTCTCTTTGAATCTTCTTTATCATGCTAAGAGGAGCAGGAAAAAGCAAAAAATTTCAGAATTGCACCTTGCAATGCGGAGAAATTACTGTTTGTGCATTTACAATATTCATTGATTTTTGCCATTGAAAAACGTCCAGAAATGATTGAAGCTACTGACTGAATGAAAGGAGCTGGCATCTCACTCTCTTTGAATCTTCTTTATCATGCTAAGAGGAGCAGGAAAAAGCAAAAAATTTCAGAATTGCACCTTGCAATGCGGAGAAATTACTGTTTGTGCATTTACAATATTCATTGATTTTTGCCATTGAAAAACATCATGTTATTCATATACCAGAAATGATTGAAGCTACTGACTGAATGAAAGGAGCTGGCATCTCACTCTCTTGAATCTTCTTTTTCATGCTAAGAGGAGCAGGAAAAAGTAAAAAATTTCAGAATTGCACCTTGCAATGCGGAGAAATTACTGTTTGTGCATTTACAATATTCATTGATTTTTGCCATTGAAAAACGTCCAGAAATGATTGAAGCTACTGACTGAATGAAAGGAGCTGGCATCTCAGTCTCTTTGAATCTTCTTTATCATGCTAAGAGGAGCAGGAAAAAGCAAAAAATTTCAGAATTGCACCTTGCAATGCGGAGAAATTACTGCTTGTGCATTTACAATATTCATTGATTTTTGCCATTGAAAAACGTCCAGAAATGATTGAAGCTACTGACTGAATGAAAGGAGCTGGCATCTCACTCTCTTTGAATCTTCTTTATCATGCTAAGAGGAGCAGGAAAAAGCAAAAAATTTCAGAATTGCACCTTGCAATACGGAGAAATTACTGTTTGTGCATTTACAATATTCATTGATTTTTGCCATTGAAAAACGTCCAGAAATGATTGAAGCTACTGACTGAATGAAAGGAGCTGGCATCTCACTCTCTTTGAATCTTCTTTATCATGCTAAGAGGAGCAGGAA